>NC_057800.1:23944665-24244665 GCF_018294505.1 Triticum aestivum | reverse complement strand
CTGTTTCCAGCAAGGTATTCTCTGCAAGTACTGGAATAAGTGGTAACAGATAGTTTTGTGATAAGATAATTTGTAACAAGCAACAAGTAACAAAAGTAAATAAGGTGCAGCAAGGTGGCCCAATCCTTTTTGTAGCAAAGGACAAGCCTAGACAAACTCTTATAAGATGTAAAGCGCTCCTGAGGACACACGGGAATATCGTCAAGCTAGTTTTCATCACGTTCATATGATTCACGTTCGGTACTTTGATAGTTTGGTATGTGGGTGGACCGGTGCTTGGGTGCTGCCCTTACTTGGACAAGCATCCCACTTATGATTAACCTCTATTGCAAGCATCCACAAATACAACAAAAGTATTAAGTTAAACCTAACCATAGCATGAAACATATGGATCCAAATCAGCCCCTTACGAAGCAACGCATAAACTAGGGTTTAAGCTTCTGTCACTCTAGCAACCCATCATCTACTTATTACTCCCCAATGCCTTCCTCTAGGCTCAAATAATGGTGAAGTGTCATGTAGTCGACGTTCACATAACACCACTAGAGGAGAGACAACATACATCTCATCAAAATATCGAATGAATACCAAATTCACATGACTACTAATAGCAAGACTTCTCCCATGTCCTCAGGAACAAAAGTAACTACTCACAAAGCATAAACATGTTCATAATCAGAGGGGTATTAATATGCATATAGGATCTGAACATATGATCTTCCACCAATCCCGGACTTGGAGACAAGAATTGGATACAAGAGATGAACTAGGGTTTTGAGATGAGATGGTGCTGATGAAGATGTTGATGGAGATTGCCCTGTCCCGATGAGAGGAGCGTTGGTGATGACGATGGCGATGATTTCTCCCTTCGGGAGGGAAGTTTCCCCGGCAGAACAGCTCCGCCAAGGTTCCGCCTCGTGGCGGTGGAGTTTCGTCTGAGAAGATGGCTTATGATTTTTTTTCCATCGAAAGACTCCATATAGCAGAAGATGGTCACTGGAGGGCCACCAGGGGGCCCACGAGGTAGGGGGCGCGCCCCCCACCCTCATGGGAAGGGTGTGGCCCCCCTGGTGAAGTTCTTGCTCTCAGTATTTTTTATATATTTGGAAAACATCTTCGGTGAAGTTTCAGGACTTTTGGAGTTGTGCAGAATAGGTCTCTAATATTTGCTCCTTTTCCAGCCCAGAATCCCAGCTGCCAGCATTCTCCCTCTTTATGTAAACCTTGTGAAATAAGAGAGAATAGGCATAAGTATTGTGACATAATGTGTAATAATAGCCCATAATGCAATAAATATTGATATAAAAGCATGATGCAAAATGGACGTATCAACTCCCCCAAGCTTAGACCTCGCTTGTCCTCAGGCGAAAAGCCGAAATCGAAAAATATGTCCATATGTTTAGAGATAGAGGTGTCGATAAAAATAAAATACGTAC
The DNA here is from genome assembly GCF_018294505.1 of Triticum aestivum. Classification (NCBI taxonomy): domain Eukaryota; kingdom Viridiplantae; phylum Streptophyta; class Magnoliopsida; order Poales; family Poaceae; genus Triticum; species Triticum aestivum. The sequence goes on along the minus strand of NC_057800.1, from coordinate 24,243,229 downwards.
ATGAGGGCATCATGATCATTCTTAGAACATCAACTTACATAATTCTTTGTCATATAATATCTAATGCTAGAGTAATAATTCAATCACAATATCAAGTATGAATCGTAAACTTCATTGAAAACTAACAAACTACAATCTCAGTCATTGAAGCAATTGCAATTTATCATAACATAGGAAAGAGTCAATGTATAAGAGCCTTTCAGCAAGTCCACATACTCAACTATCAGATAATCTTTCACAATTGCTGACACTCACACAATACTTATGGGTATGGAGTTTTAATCGGACACAGAGAAAGATAGGGGCTTATAGTTTTGCCTCCGAACATTTTACCTCAAAGGTAATGTCAATAGTAATAGTTCATGAAAACTCATATCCAATTAGCCGTATATACCAGGATCTTTCCAACATATTGTGCTTGCCAAAGGATAAATGTAAAAAGGAAGGGTGAGGATCACCATGACTCTTATGCAATGTAGGAGATAAAAGTAAAAGATAGGCCCTTCGCAGAGGGAAGAAGAGGTTGCCATGCGCTTTTATGGTTTGGATGCACAAAATCTTAATGCGAAAGAACGTCACTTTATATTGTCACTTGTGATATGGACCTTTATTATGCAGTCTGTCGCTTTTATTACTTCCATATCACACGCTCGTATAAAGCTTATTTCCTCCACACCAATCAATCATACATATTTAGAGAGCATTTTTTATTGCTTGCACCGATGACAACTTACTTGATGGATCTTACTCAATCCATAGGTAGATATGGTGGACTCTTATGACAAGATTGGTTTAAGGGTATTTGGAAGCACAAGTAGTATCTCTACTTGGTGCAATGAATTTGGCTAGCATGAGGGGGGAAGGCACGCTCATCATGTTGGAAGATCCAAGACAATATAATTTATCTCAGATGTAAGAAAACATAACCCATTACATTGTCTTCCTTGTCCAATGTCAACTCTTTAGCATGTCATATTTTAATGAGTGCTCACAATCATTAAAGATGTCCAAGATAGTATATTTATATGTGAAGACCTCTCTTTGTTTATTACTTCCTATTAATTGCAACGATGACCAAAACTGTGTTTGTCAACTATCAACAACTTCTATTCATCATACTCTTTCTATGTGAGCTCATTACTCTCCATAAGACTCATATGATCTCTTTGTTTCTTTTTATTTCTTTCTCTTTTCTTTTATTCCCTTAGGATCATGGCAAAATAATCAAGCCCTTGACTCAACACTAATATTTATTATATAGCTCACGGACTCGATTACATGGAAGGATAATAAAGCAAAACTCACAACTAAATCATACTAAGAACTTTTATTCTACTAGGTCAAGATATTATCAAAAGGATCGAACTAAGAAAAACGGTACAGGTAAAAGTGATGGTGATACGATACCGGGGCACTCCCCCAAGCTTGGCAGTTGCCAAGGGGAGTGCCCATACCCATGTGATTATGTCTCTCTTTTCGGGGATGGTGATGTGATATTCTTGGCGATGATGCCCCTCAGGATACGATTCTCCTCCTCGAGCTTATTGACTTGCTGCTTGAGGTCCATTATTTCCTTTCGGAGTTTTCCTGTAACAGCTAAAGCTCCCTGCACCCAAGGGTGCTGCATAGCTGTGGGAGAACCGGTGACACTCTTTTTCATATTCTCATAAGAAAGGAATGTAACATTGGAAGGGATAACCGAGTTTGGAATAGCTGAGCTCTGCAGTTCTCCCTTCATCCTTGTTGATCTCCATAGGTTCTTCTCTCTTCAGCTCTATCTTCATTAGCCAAGCATCATTGCCCTCATGGTTGGAGGAGGAGGGAGACGACATAGTGCCTGGCCTTGACAACCCTAACAGAAAACAACTCGAAACAAAGACATGAGATTTTTGCGTGATACGGGAGTCGAAACCCCCGGGAGATTATATAATGAATTTTTACCGACCAAAATACATGTCGTGTATGAAAACGGAGTCCGGAGAGCACACGAGGTGCCCACGAGGTAGGGGGGCGCCCAATAGGGTAGGGCACACCCTCCACCCTCGTGGAGCCCTCGTGTCCTTCCCGGACTGCTGCTTATTTTTCTATTTTTCTAAATATCCCAAAACGGAGAAATATTGCCTTAAAAACTGTTTTGGAGTCGGTTTACTTACGTACCACATACCTATTCCTTTTCATAGTGTGAAACATTCCGGAAAGTGTCCTTTATGTATTCCTCTGGTGTTACGGTTTCGATAACATTGGTTTCAACATTTATGGGATTACCTGAGATACAGTGTTTGATTCTTTGACCGTTCACCACCTTTGGGTTGGTGCCTTCGAAGTTGTTGATTTTTATGGCACCGGAACGGTAGACCTCCCCAATAACGTAAGGGCCTTCCCATTTAGAGAGAAGTTTTCCTGCAAAAAATCTTAAACGAGAGTTGTATAGCAATACATAATCACCTAAATTAAACTCACGCTTTTGTATCCTTTTGTCATGCCATCTTTTAACTTTTTCTTTAAACAACTTGGCATTTTCGTAGGCTTGGGTTCTCCATTCATCAAGTGAGCTAATATAAAATAACCTCTTCTCACCAGCGAGTTTAAAATCATAGGAAGTTCTTTAATAGCCCAATAAGCCTTGTGTTCTAGTTCAAGAGGCAAGTGACATGCTTTTCCATAGACCATTTTATACGGAGACATACCCATAGGATTTTTATATGCAGTTCTATAGGCCCATAATGCATTAAGTTTCTTGGACCAATTCTTTCTAGACCTATTAACAGTCTTTTGCAAAATTAATTTGAGTTCTCTATTACTCAATTCTACTTGACTACTAGACTGAGGGTGATAAGGAGATGCAATTCTATGGTTAACATCATATTTAGCAAGCATTTTACGGAAAGCACCATGAATAAAATGTGAACCACCATCAGTCATTAAATATCTAGGGACTCCAAATCTTGGAAAAATAACTTCTTTAAGCATCTTAATAGAGGTTTTATGATTAGCACTACTAGTTGGAATAGATTCTACCCACTTAGTAACGTAATCAACAGCAACTAAAATATGTGTATAACCATTAGAGGAAGGAAAAGGTCCCATATAGTCAAAGCCCCAAACATCAAATGGTTCAATAACAAGTGAATAATTCATAGGAATTTCTTGACGTCTACTAATATTACCAATTCTTTGACATTCATCACAAGATAAGACAAACTTACGGGCATCCTTGAAGAGAGTAGGCCAATAAAAACCAGATTGCAGTACCTTATGTGCAGTTCTATCTCCAGCATGGTGTCCACCATAAGCTTCAGAGTGACACTTGCGTAGGATCTGTTCCTGTTCATGCTCAGGTACACAACATCTAATAACACCATCTACTCCTTCTTTATAAAGATGTGGGTCATCCCAAAAGTAATGCCTCAAATCATAGAAGAACTTTTTCTTTTGCTGGTATGTGAAACTAGGTGGTATAAACTTAGCAACAATGTAATTAGCATAATCAGCATACCATGGAGCAGTATGAGAAGCATTTATGACATTTAATTGCTCATCAAGAAAGCTATCATCAATGTAGTGGGTCATCAAGCACATTTTCTAACATAGACAAGTTGTCTGCAACGGGGTTCTCAGCTCCTTTTCTATCAACAATATGCAAATCAAATTCTTGTAGTAAGAGAACCCATCTAATAAGTCTAGGTTTAACATCTTTCTTTTCCATAAGATATTTAATAGCAGCATGATCAATGTGAATAGTTATTTTAGAATCAACAATATAAGGTCTAAACTTATCACAAGCAAATACAACTGCTAAGAATTCTTTTTCAGTAGTAGCGTAATTTCTTTGAGCATTGTCTAAAGTTTTACTAGCATATTGAATAACATTTAGTTTCTTATCAACTGTTTGTCCTAGAACAACACCTACAGCATGATCACTAGCATCACATATAATTTCAAAGGGTAAATTCCAATCAGGTGGCTGAACAATAGGTGTAGAGATCAATGCTTTCTTAAGTATTTCAAATGCTTCTACACAGTCATCATGAAAAACAAATGGTATATATTTTTGTAATAAATTATTCAGAGGCCGAGAAATTTTTGAGAAGTCCTTAATGAACCTCCTATAAAAGCCGGCATGACCAAGGAAATTTTTTATACCTTTGATGTCCTTGGGACATGGCATCTTTTCAATAGCATCAACTTTGGCTTTATCAACTTCAATACCTCTTTCAGAAACTTTATGCCCCAATACAATACCTTCATTAACCATAAAGTGGCACTTTTCCCAATTCAAGACAAGATTAGTTTCTTCACATCTCTGAAAAAATCGATCAAGATTGCTCAAGCAATCATCAAAAGAAGATCCATAGACGGAAAAGTCGTCCATGAAAACGTCACAAATCTTTTCACAAAAGTCAGAGAATATATCCATCATGCATCTTTGAAAGGTAGCAGGTGCATTACATAAACCAAAAAGCATACGTCTATAAGCAAAAGTACCAAAAGGGCATGTAAAAGTAGTCTTTGATTGATCTTTAGCTGACACAGGTATTTGAGAGAAACCAGAATAACCATCTAGAAAGCAAAAATGTGTATGTTTAGATAATCTTTCTAGCATTTGATCGATAAAAGGTAAGGGGTAATGATCTTTTTAGTAGCCTTATTTAATTTGCGGAAATCAATTACCATCCTATAACCTGTAATAATTCTTTGAGGAATCAATTCATCTTTATCATTAGGAACAACAGTAATACCTCCTTTCTTAGGGACACAATGGACAGGGCTTACCCACTGACTATCAGCAACGGGATAAATTATACCTGCCTCAAGGAGCTTTAGAATCTCCTTTCTTACCACTTCTTTCATTTTAGGATTCAGCCGGCGTTGATGATCACAAACTGGTTTAGCATCTTCTTCCAACTTAATTTTATGTTTACATAGAGTGGGACTAATGCCCTTAAGATCATCAAGAGTATACCCAATAGCAGCAAGGTGCTTCTTCAGAGTTTTCAATAATCTTTCTTCTTCATGCTCTAAAAGGTTAACACTAATAATAACAGGATATATCTTTTTCTCATCAAGATAAGCATATTTAAGGGTATCAGGTAACGGTTTAAGCTCAAACACGGGATCACCCTTGGGTGGAGGAGGATCCCCTAGGATTTCAACAGGTAAATTGTTTTTCAGAATAGGTTCCTGTTTAAAGAATACTTCATCTAATTCCCTTCTTTCATCCTTACTAGATAATTCTTCTTCACGGTGTTGTCTACTAAATTTAGAAAAATTAAATTCAGGAGTCATATCATCTAACCCGATAGTAACAACATCCCTTTTGCAATCTATGGTAGCATTAACAGTATTTAAGAAGGGTCTACCAAATATAATGGGACAAAAGCTATCTTGTGGGGAACCAAGAACAAGAAAATCAGCAAGATATTTAGTTTTCCCACACAAGACTTCAACATCTCTAACAATTCCCATTGGTGAAATAGTATCTCTATTGGCAAGTTTAATTGTGACATCAATATCTTCCATCTCAGCAGGTGCAATATCATGCATAACTTCTTTGTATAATGAATAAGGTATTGCACTAGCACTAGCACCCATATCACATAAGCCATGATAACAATGATCTCCTATTTTAACAGAAATAACAGGCATGCCTACTATAGGTCTAGGTTTATCTTTATCACGGGGTTTAGCAATTCTAGCAGTTTCATTACAGAAATAAACAACATGCCCATCTATATTATCAGACAAGAGATCTTTAACAATAGCAATATTAGGTTCAACTTTAACTTGCTCAGGAGGGGTATATGTTTTAATATTGCTTTTACGAACCACAGTTGAAGCTTTAGCATGATCCTTTATCCTAACAGGGAAAGGTGGTTTCTCAACAAAAGAAGTAGGAACAATAGGATCATTATAAGTGATAGTATTTTCTTCAACTTTAATAGGTGCAACTACTTTTACTTCTATGGGAGGATGATATTTAAACCACTTCTCCTTGGGGAGATCAACATAAGTAGCAAAAGATTCACAGAAAGAAACTACTATCTCAGACTCAAGTCCATATTTAGTGCTAAATTTACAAAAAATATCGGTATCCATAAAAGATTTAACACAATCAAAACTAGGTGTCATACCTGACTCCTTACCATTGTCGAGGTCCCAATCTTTAGAGTTGCATTTAATTCTTTCCAATAAATCCCATTTGAATTCAATAGTCTTCATCATAAAAGAGCCAACACAAGAAGTATCAAGCATGGTGCGATTGTTACCAAAAGCCGAGCATAATTTTTTTGAATAATCATTTCTCTTGAGAGCTCATGATTGGGGCATGAATATAACATTGATTTAAGCCTCCCCCAAGCTTGAGCGATGCTTTCTCCTTCGCGAGGCCAAAAATTATATATATAATTGCGATCACGATGAACAAGATGCATAGGATAAAACTTCTGATGAAATTCCAATTTCAATCATTTGTAGTTCCAAGACCTCATATCATCACATAGCCTATACCATGTTGATGCATCTCCCCTCAAAGATAAGGGGAAGACCTTCTTCTTAACAACATCTCCGGGTACACCTGCAAGCTTAAATAATCCACAAACTTGATCCACATATATCAAATGTTCATCAGGATGCTTTGTTCCATCTCCTAGAAAAGGATTAGCTAGCAGTTTTTCTATCATACCCGAAGGAACTTCAAAGCAAGCATTTTCATTTTCAGTAGGTTCAGTAGGTTGAGGAGCAACTCTTTGCTCTACTGGTCGGGGTGAAGATACCCCGAACAAGCCCTTCAGAGGATTACCTTCCATGGTAATAAGTGACAGTAAATTTCAGCACACTATATAAATTTTTCCTTACCAAATTCCACCTACCAAAGGCGCTTCACTCCCCGACAACGGCGCCAGAAAAGAGTCTTGATGACCCACAAGTATAGGGGATCTATCATAGTCATTTCGATAAGTAAGAGTGTCAAACCCAACGAGGAGCAGAAGGAAATGATAAGCGGTTTCCAGCAAGGTATTCTCTGCAAGTACTGAAATAAGTGGTAACAGATAGTTTTGTGATAAGATAATTTGTAACGAGAAACAAGTAACAAAAGTAAATAAGGTGCAGCAAGGTGGCCCAATCCTTTTTGTAACAAAGGACAAGCCTGGACAAACTCTTATAAGATGTAAAGAGCTCCCGAGGACACATGGGAATATCGTCAAGCTAGTTTTCATCATGTTCATATGATTCGCGTTCGGTACTTTGATAATTTGGTATGTGGGTGGACCGGTGCTTGGGTGCTGCCCTTACTTGGACAAGCATCCCACTTATGATTAACCTCTATTGCAAGCATCCACAAATACAACAAAAGTATTAAGGTAAACCTAACCATAGCATGAAACATATGGATCCAAATCAGACCCTTACGAAGCAACGCATAAACTAGGGCTTAAGCTTCTGTCACTCTAGCAACCCATCATCTACTTATTACTCCCCAATGCCTTCCTCTAGGCCCAAATAATGGTGAAGTTTCATGTAGTCGACGTTCACATAACACCACTAGAGGAGAGACAACATACATCTCATCAAAATATCAAACGAATACCAAATTCACATGACTACTAATAGCAAGACTTCTCCCATGTCCTCAGGAACAAAAGTAACTACTCACAAAGCATAAACATGTTCATAATCAGAGGGGTATTAATATGCATATAGGATCTGAACATATGATCTTCCACCAATTAAACCAACTAGCATCAACTACAAGGAGTACTTAACACTACTAGCAACCTACTAGCACCAATCCCGGACTTGGAGACAAGAATTGGATACAAGAGATGAACTAGGGTTTTGAGATGAGATGGTGCTGATGAAGATGTTGATGGAGATTGCTCTCTCCCGATGAGAGGAGTGTTGGTGATGATGATGGCGATGATTTCCCCCTCCGGGAGGGAAGTCTCCCTGGCAGAACAGCTCCGCCAGAGCCCTAGATTGGTTCCGCCTCGTGGCGGCGGAGTTTCGTTTGAGAAGATGGCTTATGATTTTTTCCCATCGAAAGACTCCATATAGCAGAAGATGGTCACCGGAGGGCCACCAGGGGGCCCACGAGGTAGGGGGGTGCGCCCTGGGGGGTAGGGCGCGCCCCCACCCTCGTGGGAAGGGTGTGGCCCCCCTGGTGAAGTTCTTGCTCTCAGTATTTTTTTATATATCTGGAAAACATCTTCCGTGAAGTTTCAAGACTTTTGGAGTTGTGCAGAATAGGTCTCTAATATTTGCTCCTTTTCTAGCCCAGAATCCCAGATGCCGGCATTCTCCCTCTTTATGTAAACCTTGTAAAATAAGAGAGAATAGGCATAAGTATTGTGACATAATGTGTAATAACAGCCCATAATGCAATAAATATTGATATAAAAGCATGATGGAAAATGGACGTATCACAGATGCGGATGTTATGACCATTTGACAAGCTCGGTATGATGACTACTTGATAGTTTAGTGCACCATGCTCTACGACTTAGAACGGGGACTTAGAAAATGTTTTGAATGCATGGAGCATATGAGATGTTTCTAGCGCTGAAAATGATATTTCAAACTCATGCCCGTGTTAAGAGGTATAAGACCTCTGACAAGTACTTTGCCTAGAAGATGGAGGAGAATAGCTCAGCTAGTGAGCATGTGCTTAGAATGTCTAGGTACTACAATCGCTTGAATCAAGTGGGAGTTAATCTTCCAGATAAGATAGTGATTGACAGAGTTCTCTAGTCACTATCACCAAGTTACTAGAACTTCATGATGAACTATAATATGCAAGGGATGATGAAAACGACTCCCAAGCTCTTCGCGATGTTGAAATCAGCGAAGGTAGAAATCAAGAAATAGCATCAAGTGTTGATGGTTAACAAGACCACTAGTTTCAACAAAAAGGGCAAGGGAAAGAAGGGGAACTTCAAAAAGGAATGGCAAGCAAGTTGCCACTCCCGTGAAGAAACCCAAAGCTAGACCTAAGACTGAAACTAAGTGCTTCTACTGCAAAGGGAATGGTCACTGGAAACGGAACTACCCCAAATACTTGGCAGATAAGAAGGATGTCATAGTGAACAAAGGTATATTTGATATACAGGTTATTTATGTGTACTTTACTAGTATTCATAGTAGCCCCTGGGTATTTGATACCGGTTTATTTGCTATGATTAGTAACTCAAAACAGGAGTTGCAGAATGAATAGAGACTAGTTAAGAGCGAAGTGACGATGTGTGTTGGAGGTGATTCCAAGGTTGATATGATCACCATCGCACACTCGCTCTACCTTCGGGATTAGTGTTGAACCTGAAATAAATGTTATTTGGTGTTTGCGTTCAGCATGAATATGATAAGATCATGTTTATTTCAATACGATTATTCATTGAAGTAAGAGAATAATTGTTGTTCTGTTTACATGAATAAAATCTTCTATGGTCATACACCCGAGGTGAATCATTTATTGAATCTCGATCGTAGTGATACACATATTCATAATATTGATGCCATAAGATGCAAAGCTGATAATGATAGTGCAACATATTTGTGGCACTGCTGTTTAGGTCATATTGGTGTAAAGCGCGTAAAGAAACTCCACGTGGATGGATTTTTGGAACCACTTGATTATGAATCATTTGATACTTACGAACCAAGCCTCATGGGCAAGAATACTAATACTCTGTTCTCTGGAACAATGGAGCGAGCCACTGACTTAGTGGAAATAATACATACCAATGTATGCGGTCCGATGAGTGTTGAGGCTCGCGGTGGGTATCATTGTTTTCTAACCTTCACAGATGATTTGAATATATATGGGTATATCTACTTAATGAAACACAAGTCTGAAACATTTGAAAAGTTCAAAGAATTTCAGAGTAAAGTGGAGAATCATCGTAACAAGAAATAAAGTTTCTACGATCTGATCGCGGAGGCGAATATTTGACTTATGAGTTCGGCCTTCATTTAAAACAATGTGGAATAGTTTCACAACTCACGCCACCTGGAACACCACAGCGTAATGGTGTGTCAAAACATCGTAACCGTACTTTATTGGATATGGTGCAATCTATGGTGTCTCTTACCGATTTACCACTATCATTTTGGGGTTATGCATTAGAGACAGCTGCATTCATGTTAAATAGGGCACCATCTAAATCCGTTGAGACGACACCATATGAACTGCGGTTTGGTAAGAAACCTAAGCTGTCATTTCTTAAAGTTTGGGGTTGCGATGCTTATGTGAAAGAGTTTTAGCCTGATAAAGCTCGAACCCAAATCGGAGATGTGTGTCTTCATAGGATACCCAAAAAGAAACTGTTGGGTACACCTTCTAGCACAGATCCGAAGGCAAGATCTTTCTTGCTAAGAATGGATCCTTTCTAGAGAAGGAGTTTCTCTCGAAAGAAGTGAGTGGGAGGAAAGTAGAACTTGATGAGGTAATTTTACCTTCTCTCGAATTGGAAAGTATCACATCAGTGAAATCCGTTCCCGTGATGCCTACACCAACTAGAGAGGAAGCTAATGATAATGATCATGAAACTTTAGATCAAGTTACTACTGGACCTCGTAGGTCGAATAGAGCATGTTCCACACCAGAGTGGTATGGTAATCCTATCCTGGAAGTCATGTTATTAGACCATGGCGAATGTACGAAGTATGAAGAAGCTATGATGAGCCCATATTCTGACAGATGGCGTGAGGCCATGAAATCTGAGATAGGATCCATGCATGAGAACAAAGTATGGACTTTGGTGGACTTGCCCAATGATCGACAAGCCACTGAGAATGAAAGGATCTTCAAGAGGAAGACGAACACTGATGGTAGTGTTACTATCTACAAAGCTCGACTTGACGCAAAGGTTTTCTACAAGTCCAAGGTGTTGACTACGATGAGATTTTCTCACTCGTAGTGATGCTTAAGTCTATCCGAATCATGTTAGAAATTGCCACATTTTATGAAACCTGGCAAATGGATATCAAAACTGCATTCCTTAATGGATTTCTTAAAGAAGAGTTGTATATGATGTAACCAAAAGGTTTTGTCGATCCTAAAGGTGCTAACAAAGTGTCCATACTCCGGCGATCCATCTATGGACTGGTGCAAGCATTTCAGAGTTGGAATATACGCTTTGATAAGGTGATCAAAGCGTATGGTTTTATACAGACTTATGGTGAAGCCTGTATTTACAAGAAAGTGAGTGGGAGCTCTGTAGCATTTCTACTATTATATGTGGATGACATATTGTTGATTGGAAATGATATAGAATTTCTATATAGCATAAAAGGATACTTGAATAAGAGTTTTTCAATGAAAGACCTCGGTGAAGCTACTTATATATTGGGCATCAAGATCTATAGGGATAGATCGAGATGCTTAATAGGACTTTCACAAAGAACATACCTTGACAAGATTTTAAAGAAGTTCAAAATGGATCGGTCAAAAAGGAGTTATTGCCTGTATTGTAAGGTGTGAAGTTGAGTAAGACTGAAAACCCGACCATAGCAGAAAATAGAAAGAGAATGAAAGTCATTCCCTATGCCTCAGCCATAGGTTCTATAAAGTATGATATACTGTGTACCAGACCTATTGTGTACCTTTCCATGAGTTTCACAAAGGGGTACGATAGTGATAAAGAGTCAAAGTTATCCTCAGTTACTTAAGATGACTAAGGAAATATTTCTCGGTTGTGGAGGTGATAAAGAGTTCGTCATAAAGAGTTACGTCGATGCAAGCTTTTACACTGACCCGGAAGACTTTGAGTCTCAATCTGGATACATATTGAAAGTGGGAGCAATTAGCTAGAGTAGCTCCATGCAGAGCATTGTAGACATAGAAAATTTGCAAAATACATACGGCTCTGAATATGGCAGACCCGTTGACTAAACTTCTCTCACAAGCAAAACATGATCACACCTTAGTACTCTTTGGGTGTTAATCACATAGCGATGTGAACTAGGTTATTGACTCTAGTAAACCCTTTGGGTGTTAGTCACATGGAGATGTGAACTAATCACATAAAGATGTGAACTATTGGTGTGAAATCACATGACAATGTGAACTAGATTATTGACTCTAGTGCAAGTGGGAGACTGAAGGAAATATGCCCTAGAGGCAATAATAAAGTTGTTATCTATATTTCCTTATATCATGATAAATGTTTATTATTCATGCTAGAATTATATTAACTGGAAACTTGATACATGTGTGGATACATAGACAAAATGCAGTGTCCCTAGTAAGCCTCTACTATACTAGCTCGTTAATCAAAGATGGTTAAGTTTCCTAACCATAGACATTTGTTGTCATTTGATGAACGGGATCACATCATTAGGAGAATGATGTGATGGACAAGACCCATCTGTTAGCTTAGCATAATGATCGTTATGTTTTATTGCTATTGCTTTCTTCATGACTTATACATATTCCTTTGACTATGAGATTATGCAACTCCCGAATACCAGAGGAATACCTTGTGTGCTATCAGACGTCACAACATAACTGGGTGATTATAAAGATGCTCTACAGGTATGTCCGAAGGTGTTTGTTGGGTTGGCATATATCGAGATTAGGATTTGTCACTCCGAGTATCGGAGAGGTATCTCTGGGCCCTCTCGGTAATGCACATCATAATAAGCCTTGCAAGCAATGTGACTAATGATTTAGTTGCGGGATGATGCATTACGGAACGAGTAAAGAGATTCGCCGGTAACGAGGTTGAACTAGGTATGAAGATATCGACGATCGAATCTCGGGCAAGTAACATACCGATGACAAAGGGAATAACATATGTTGTCATTACGGTACGATCGATACAGATCTTCGTAGAATATGTGGGAACCAATATAAGCATCCAGGTTGCACTGTTGGTTATTGACTGGAGAGGTGTCTCGGTCATGTCTACATAGTTCTCGAACCCGTATGGTCCGCACGCTTAACATTTGTTGATGATTTTGTATTATATGAGTTATGTGATTTGGTGACTGAATGTTGTTCGGAGTCCCGGGTGAGATCACGGACATGAAGAGGAGTCTCGAAATGGTCGAGAGGTAAAGACTCTTATATAGGATGATAGTATTCGGACACTAGAAGTGTCCTAGAGCATTCAGCCTCCCTCTTTCCTTCCCCTCCTCCCTCTCTTTCCTTCCCCCTCCGATGGATATGGAAGGGGGGAGGCCAACTTGGAGGAGGTGCCCAAGTAGGATTACTCCTACTTGGGGCTCCCCTTGCAGCCCCTCTCCCTCTCCCACCTATATATATATGGGGGGGGCATCGCTAGAACACACAACATTGATTCCTAGCCGTGTGCGTCGCCCCCCTTCATAGTTTACGCCTCCGGTCATATTGTTGTAGTGCTTAGGCGAAGCCCTGCGCGGATCACTTCACCATCACTGTCACCATGCTGTCGTGCTGACGAAACTCTCCCTTGACACTTTTCTGGATCAAGAGTTCGAGGGACGTCATCGAGCTGAACGTGTGCAGAACTTGGAGGTGCCGTACGTTCGGTGATTGATCAGTCGAAACGAGAAGAAATTCGACTACATCAACCGCGTTGTCAAACGCTTCCTCTTTCGGTCTATGAGGGTACGTAGACACACTCTCCCCCTCTCGTTGCTATGCATCTCCTAGATAGATCGTGTGTGAGCTTAGGATTTTTGTTGATATTGCATGCTACATTCTCCAACACCTTCAATATTCTTTCATGAATTGTTCAAGTGACCAATGTTGTGTTTGCTAACTTTCAATAAATTTTACCACCTATACTTCTTATATGTGAAGTCATTACTCCCCTTGGGATAAGCATATGAGACATATATAATTTCAGATTGATCATATTCAATTCATTCAACCATTTACTCATAGAATATAAGTGAAGCACGAGAGTAAATGACAAACTACTTCAAACGGATATAAGTGAAGATCAATGAGTAGTAAAATAATTAACTAGCCATGGGAGGAGTCTCTCTCATTCAAGATTTCAGATCCAATGATTTTATTCAAACAACAAGTAAAATGGAAATATGCTCCAAGCAGAACACATATCATGTGACGAATAAAAATATAGCTCCGAGTAAGGTATACCGATAGTTTTGAAGACGAAAGAGGGGATTCCTTCCAGTGCATCCCCAAGCTTAGGCGCTTGAGTCTTCCTTGAATATTACCGTGGGGTTTCCACTCCTTATTCTCCTCATATTGATATCTTAGCCAAAACTTGAAAACTTCAATCACAGAAAACTTAACGGAACTTCGTGAGATGGGTTAGTATGATAAAGAGCAAATCATTCACTTTGGTACTGTCAAGATAAGATTTATAATTGCTCTCACAGAATGCCTACTGTACCATATCATTCTATAATTTATATTGAGCAATAGAAGCCATAGAAACTAGAAAACAAGCAAACTATGCATTGAAAATAGAATCTGTCAAAAACAGAATAGTTTGTAATGATCTGAATAACAACCATACTTCTGTTACTCCAAAACCTAGGCAATTTGTATATCAATCTTGTGTAAAAAGTTCAGATCAAAATCATGCTTCTGTGATTTTTTAAAATTCTGGCAATGAGCGCAAAAGTTTCTGTTTTTCAGCAAGATCAAATCAACTACCACCATAGATCATACCAAAGGTCTTACTTGGCACTTTATTGAAACAAAAGCTATAAAACAATGATTAATATAGTAGCATAATCATGATAACACACAAAAACAATAGGGGTAATGATACGTCTCCAACGTATCTATAATTTTTGATTGCTCCATGCTATTATATTATCTATTTTGGATGTTAATGGGCTTATGTTTACACTTTTATTATATTTTTGGGACTAGCCTATTAACCGGAGGCCCAGCCCAAATTGCTGTTTTTTGCCTAGAGTTACGACGAAAAGGAATATCAAACAGAGTCCAAACAGAATGAAATCTTTGGGAGCATTATTTTTGGAACAAACGTGATCTAAGAGACTTGGAGTGGACGTCAAGAAACAATCGAGGAGGCCACGAGGCAGGGGGCGCGCCCTCCACCCTCGTGGGCCCCTCGTTGCTCCACCGACCTACTTCTTCCTCCTATATATATCCATATACCCCGCAAACATCCAGGAACACCACAAAAACCTAATTCCACCACCACAACCTTCTGTACCCAAGAGATCCCATCTTGGGGCCTTTTTCGGAGCTCCACCGGAGGGGGCATTGATCACAGAGGGCCTCTACATCAACTCCATGGCCCCTCCGGTGATGTGTGAGTAGTTTACTTCAGACCTTCGGGTCCATAGCTAGTAGCTAGATGGCTTCTTCTCTCTTTGGATCTCAATACAAAGTTCTCCTCGATTCTCTTGGAGATCTATTCGATGTAATCTTCTTTTGTGGTGTGTTTGTCGAGATTCGATGACTTGTGGGTTTATGATCAAGTTTATCTATGAACAATATTTGAATCTTCTCTCAATTCTTTAATGTATGATTGGTTTATCTTTGCAAGTCTCTTCAAATTATCAGTTTGGTTTGGCCTACTAGATTGATCTTTCTTGCAATGGGAGAAGTGCTTAGCTTTGTAACATCCCAAAATTCTAAATTTTGGAATGTTATATTAAATAAATCACTTTGATTATTTGTTTGATTGTGAGTGATTGATTGTGTGAAATTGAGTGAAATTGCAAACTTTTTGAAAGTTGAATGAGAGGGAATGAAATGACTTCCCAAACTTTCATCCTTGCATTTGATCTCAATGAAATTCAAATTTATTTCATCACCACAACCCTAGAGTGAAGAAAACATGATTTCTTCCAGAAACAAAAAGGGTTTCAAAAGATTTTTTAATTTCATTTTGAAGGTATTTCAAATTTATAAACTTTATGCAACTCAATGATTTTCATGAGAGAAGATAAAATGACTTCTTCAAAACATATGAAATATGAGTTGGAAGTATGAATAAAGGTTTGAAGATGGTTTGATTTTTTTTGTTAAATTCAAAACCATTTGGAGTTATTTGGTCTTATTTCAAATTATTTTCCCCAAAATTAAAATATATAGAAAATAGGGTAAAATGATTCCCTACATTAGAAAAATGGAGAAAATTAAGTTTGAAATAATTTTGGTATTTTAAAGTAGTTTTATTTTGAATTTATTTGCATCAGAAGTACTTTTTTATTTATTAGAATTTTTGTGTATTTTATTTCACTTTGTAAAAATGTTCATGTTGTAGGATTTATTTTTGCAGTCATTTTGATATATTATATGCCTATATACATTTATTATTTAGTTTGTTTATTTCTTTCTTTTTGTTCTGTGTTTAAAAAGAATAGGAAAAAACCTTTAAAAAAACGGCCGAAGCCACCGATGCCCGACTCTCTCTCTCTCTCTCTCTCTCTCTCTCTCTCTCTCCCTCGGCCCACCTAGGCTGACCCAGCAACTCACCCGCGCCAGAAACCCCTTCGCCCCGGTCGCCCGCTACCTCCTCTCTCTCTCACTGACGCTGACTTGCGGGCCTCACCTGTCCGCCCGAAACCTCGCGCCCACCTTCTTCTTCCCCATGCCAAGTCGCGCCGCCACCGGAATCCTGGATCGTTCAGGATCTCCTCCCCGATCTGCCCCCTCCTCCAAGTCGGTCGCCCCCTATATATACCCTTCCTCTCACCCCGTTCCGCCCCTTCCTGACCCCTGAACCCCTCTCCCTCGCTGCCTATTGCTCGCTGGAGCTCCGCCTTCGCCACCGCGCCATTGTCGCCCTAGCCACTCCCTCCGTCTTCCCCGAGCCCCACCACCTCCACCAATCGCCTCGACCCCATCCACCGCACCTCCCCGAGGACTCGCCCGAGCTCCTGCGCCCTTGGAACACCACGACCGCCGACCACCCGAACGTCACCGCCGCCCCGAGCTCGCCGCCGTCCTCCTCTGATGTCCCCGAGCTCACCGCCAACCACCATCGGCATCGCCGTTGTCTTCCGCATCGCCTGGGCGTCTTCACCGTCGTCGAGGACAACCGGAGGCCTCACCTGCATCGTCCCCGAGCCGCCACCGCCGACGACGACCTCGCCGGAGCTCGCCCCACCGCGGTGAGCCATTCCCCTCCGTCCGATCTTTTATTGACGCGCTAGATTAGATCTAACAAACGGTTAGGTTTTTCTATTTATAGACCGGTTTAGTTCCGGTTTGTTTCAGTTTTATTCGGTTTAGATCGGTTCAGATCGAGTCAGTTTGGCCGATCGGTCTTTCTGTTTTAGCCTGTACACGTTTCTATTATTTTACGACCAAGCACTAGATAGTTCAGATCGCCCACCTCCCTGGCTCGATAGCAGTAGGCCACGTAGCTAGTGCCCGATGTTTTTTTTCGTTTCTGTTTTAAAAACAGAGATAGTTTCAATTTTAGATTGCTTATATCTTTTATGTTTTAGATCCAATTTGAGTGATTCTTTTTGCACTAGATTCAAAATTTCTTGAAGTTTCCGTTTGTGTCTTTAGTTATCAATTTTGAGTAGTTTAAAATTTGAGTTTGATGAAACTTGTTCAAATCACTATTTTGGCCGTATCTTGAGTTTTATTAAATATTTTTGATTGATTCTTTTTGCTTCGGTTTTGTTATTGTTTTGTCTATCCAGAATCATATAGTGATTTATTTTAGTTTAATTTAAATTAAGTTTTTTAGCAAAACAGTACTGTTTTAGTTATAGTTTTGTTTTAGTCTTTTCTTTATTGTTTTTATTAGTTTTAAATTATTTCTTTTTGTCACTTTTGACAAATTTAGTTTTTTTTCTGTTAGTCAACCAAAGATTTTTTTTATTATTTAAAATATATATTATTTTATTCAGTTTTGTATGAAAACTTGTTTTGGTCATAGTTAGTGTTTCATAAAACCTTTTTATTTGTTTCTTTTTGCAAATAAAATTTTATGAAAAATACATTCTATTAACTTAATTGTATTACATTTTATTTTCTGTTAACTTATTAGTTTAGTGTTTTATTGCTATTAAGTTTTTACTTATGGCAAATCTAGGTTAGGTGTTTGTAGTAAAATCGTAGAGTTTTCTTTGTGGTTTTACTTGAAGTTTCTTTGGAGTTCATTTGAGTTTGTTATTGCGTTTTACTTGTTGACTTAGTTGTTATTTTTTTGAGTGCTAGAATTGTTTTCTTATATGAATGCTATGAATGTTAATATAGATTTTCATCGGAGTGACGAATAATATCAAGTTATATTTCGAGAGCACTATTATCTTCATCAACATACCAGGCAAGTTCACTTTGACCATGTTTTTCATACCTATGTTTTATTTGCATGTAGTAGCACCCTTTCAACAATCCCTCGGGTAGTGTTATTGAATCTTGTAGTTGAGTAGAATGCATGAGGTAGAAACCCATCCCCTTGTTACTAAACCCGGGATGTTACATAGTTTTAATGCTACGCTATAGTAGACGGGGTTTGGTATGAGTGCATGAGAGTGGTCTGAAGAAGGACTCTACGTCAATGGCGACAACTTCATGATGGCACCGGCAAGGACTGCATCTTCAGTACTCTTCAAGATTTCGAGACTCGAGACAAGAATTCAATACACACTACTGGGTGAAGGACGGTTGACGGGCACCCTGGAGAAACCAGTGGTTGGCCGGGATGCATGGAGAAGCGCCATGACATGTTGCGGAAAGCTTCACCCAGACTCAAAGAGACGGAAGAATACTTCATGCTCGGAAGCTTACCTGTGCAACCGCAAGTCACTATGGGCTCTGGCTTGGTTGACCTTAGTGGTGACTCTGGCTGGGACGGTGGTAGCAGATGGAGAACTATGGTAGGATTGGATGAGCACCGGACAGTGGTCAGAGGAACTCTTCGGAAGACCATGTTTCGGTCATCTTATTCTCAAACACCCTGAAGTGCGAGAATGTAAAGAGAGGGATCGAATCTTGCGGGTAAAGTGTACAAACCTCTGCAGAGGGTTAAAACCTAATCGATTAGCCGTGTCCCCGGTTATGAACAATTTGAGCCTCTGGACTTGGATCTATCTCGGAACTCTCAACACCGGACTGATAACTTAATTGTGGGCAACTTATGATGATTTTGGGCTATGAGACATCGGTTGGCGGAACCATGTCATGATAGAAAACTCCATAGTACAGCCTCTGACATTTCTTTGTTGTAGGGAAAATAAAACCAGCTTTTACGCAAACAAAACTCAGACCCAGAGCCACAAAGCCATATTGCATATAGAATAGTTTTATCACCTGCTTTCTCTTATTGTGATCTTGCCGGTACATTCAATGTACTGACCTACATGGCTGCAACGTCTCATGTTGCAGATATTTTACTTCTGACGAGTAAGAGTATGCTACAGGGTTACGGTCTACACTCAACTTGCCGATGGCGTTGATGGGAATCCACACCTGATTTGTTTGTTTCCGCTGAGACTTATGAGGTATATATCAGTTTTACGTTATTCATACATGTGATTGCACTTTGATATATACATTGATGTACTGTGTGTGCCAGCATACTGATCCAGGGATGGCACAGATACACAGAGGCTTGACCGTCTGAGGTCGGGTCGCTACATACATGGTATCAGAGCACATGTTGACTGTAGGACGTGACCCTAGAAATCAGAAAGCCCTGGGATAGGAAATCTCTAAAACTTTATTTTCAAAAGAATCTATTACTTCTCATCTTTTCTGATTTTATCAAATAACCTCTCTTACTTCAAATAGTTAGAATATACTAAAGCCGCTCCAAGAAGGACAAGATATCGGACAACCGATGACCATTTTGGAGTAAAGAGGATTTCACCATGCATTAGAAGAGTTAAAGCTACAACAGTTGAAGACTCCGAAGACTTGAAGAATCTGACGAATTATTTGACCTTTAGAAGACCAAACCCATGTTATTTACTTACGTTAGATGCGGCGATTTGTGAGCTGTCATTTGTTTGATGTTTTTCCGACAGCCACAAAATAAAACTCATTTCTTCAAAACTATTGTTTGTATTGTGTATATCCCTCCCCACCTCTCTCTTATCTCACCCTAAAACCCTTGGACCCAGTAGATGATGAATGAAGTTGGACTGGTATTCTCTGGACCGAAAACCCAGCCGGAGGCAGAGCTATGGATTCAGAACATGGAGAATCACTTCGGGAGCAATTTGGTTTCAAGGAAGAATGAAGTATCGTATGCTCTTCAGTACTTTGAAGGAAGTGCTGCAACATGGTGGCATATGCATCAAGCTATACAGGGATGGGATGGAGCAAGGACTTGGGAAGAATTCAAGAAGACTCTGACAAGATCTTGTCTTATCGGGAAGCACCATGATACCTCAAGAAATAAACTTGTGCCTGCAAGATTTGCGGAGAAATAGGACACACCCAGGGGAAACACAAGGATGGATGCCCTCATTGTGAGGAGAAACACCCAGCTGAGGAATGCCCAACTAGTCAGGTGACTTGTTTCTTGTGTGAAGGAACCACCCACTACCCAGCTTAGTGTCACATTTACCCCACGGTGCAACAAATTATTCAGAAGCAGGAAGAAGGAATGACAGAAGCCCTCCGAGAAGTTATGAAAGAACCTATGATTAAGGAAAGTGTTGAAGACCCTGATGGATAAAGCCTCAACAGATTTTACTCCAATGCATGTTATTCATGTGGAGAAGAAGGACATTTTTCACAGTATTGCACCAAGGAAAGAAAAGAGTATCTGGGATACTTCCCGACAGCAGCAGTGGAGTTTGATCCATGGGGAATAGAACGTTTGATCAGAATGAAGAAAACCAGGAAGAGAAAACAAAGACACCCTCAGAACAACCCAATTTCTGCAAAGAGGGACAAGAGTCATATTACCTGTTTTGAATGTAAGAACGTCGGGCATTATGCCAATGATTGTCTCGAAAGGAAGCAAGGAACTCAAGGAGCAGGCACCATCACCAAGAAGCCTTGATACATGCCGGAAGTTATTTGTTTTCGTTGCAAGGAAGCAGGACATTTTGCTAGGGATTGTACAAATCATGAGAAAGCTGGAGCTGAGTAGTGGAGATGTTGATATCAGTAATAAGGGTAGTAAGGAAAACACTTTTTCATGAGAATGCGGGGTTGAGTTATGTAATAGATTACTCATATGTTGTAAAAATTCATGACTCAATATAGTTGATATGTCATATGCTGAAAGGCTTTAAGGAGTTGTTATGTTTTATCATGGAAATTAATATTCTAGGTGAACATGGAAGAAAATGAGTTGTGATGCATAAATTGGATGTTGGAAATTGAGTTTGAAGTTCTGTTTGCATGATATGAATGTGTACCCAAGGAGATATGTACCTTATTCTGAGCACCATTTTTGTTTTACAACTACAGATGACGACCCTTTATGAGTCTTTCCTTAAAGGTCCGGAAACGATCATGACCCTGACAAGTGATCATGATTACCCGAAGATCCTGAAGGACATGATGAAGCATATTCACCTTGAAGGAGATGCAGTCTACAAAGGCTACCCCTTCATGCAAAAGGGAGTGGAACTTTGGTATGTGGAGGTACACCTCCACCGTATGAAAGGAGTTTTCCCAAAGATGATGGGGCAGTACTTTTTCATCTCACGTGTACCACAAGCAACTTTCTTCGATGCTGTTCATGAAGCAGCCATGGAAACCATACGCCAGGTCGAAGAAATACTTGAAGCAAGACTCCGTTATACTCAGGAATACCTAAGAGAAGTGCATGCAGAGATGATGGAAATGAAGCTCAAGGCCACCACGATGAAACAGAAGATTGAAGATTTCAAGGCGCATGTCGCACAATTCCAGTGGGACTGAAGAATCCTCAAGGAGGAAAAATGAATAAAGTAGGAAGTAATGCCTGACCATACCAAACCATGTGGGTGACAGCATTTGTAACAAAGTACTTTTTGGAATTTGGATTTACGAAAAATGGTTAAGGATGTAATAAAAGATTTGATATGAAAATAATATGATTTATGGATAAACTAGTGCATTTTTTTGGTGTGGTAGTACTCCGTAAAGCCACAAGATCAATAAGAAAGAAATGTGTTATTCATGACAGTCCATAGAAGGGAGCGGGACCAAATAAGTTGGAGTTTTGTATGATCGTCACCACAAGGGTATGAAGGAAGAAGTACTATTGGACTTAAAGGAGATGTAATGTTGGAATATGGAATGCTAATCCTCAAAAGGATGAGTTAAATTTTACAAGAGTTGAAGTGGGCCATAACCCACAGGCCCCTGAGTTAATAAGAAGCAAGCACACTCTTGCTGAAGGAAGATATTTTGGAAGAAAACTCTGAGTTAATCAACCGACATTTTTAGGAGGATACGAAAACCCGAGAGATGTGAAGAACCGTTAGATGTCTTGTTCAGCTTGTAGAAACAATGGATTTATTCGAACTCAGTTCGTCGACAAGAGAAATTCTGCAATGCTTGTGAGTATGCCCAAGTGTTAGAATACGTGATTCGATGTCTGCATATGTAGTAATGGTTCAAGTATGAGATGGATTGGCCCCCATACCGGAGACTTCTATCATGAGCTATCATATGTTGATGGAAAATCAGAGAGCCTTGAAAACCTTAGAAGAGTGTCGACACGTCAAGCCACAAAACCATAGAATGGTTGGATGATTGATCCATGTACCAGGCACCCGTTGCCAATCGTAGGATAGACAGTGAGATTCAACCAAACCCATTTTTCTGCAGGAGAAACCATACATGGTTGACCACCATGGGAATTTCGATAGTTATTTAGTATTGGCGACAGACCAGTCAGCTAAGAAGACCCAGACTCGGAAGAACGTCACCAGGATGAAAGGACACATGTTTGAGGAAAAGGTTATGCCCCGACCGGAACAACACCCGTGAAAGAGCTATTCCGGAGAATATGAGAACACCGACACCAGCAACCCAAAAGGATGGAGTACATGAGTTTTGTCTGAACCATACCCATGCTTTTAAGTGTGGTAGCACACTAGACCCTTCTGACCAAAATATTTGCTAGAAGACCCCCAACCCCTAACCTTTTCTTGCTAGCCTCTTTGAATCTCGAGGACGAGATTCATTTTAAGTGTGGTAGGTTTGTAACATCCCAAAATTCTAAATTTTGGAATGTTATATTAAATAAATCACTTTGATTATTTGTTTGATTGTGAGTGATTGATTGTGTGAAATTGAGTGAAATTAGAAACTTTTTGAAAGTTGAATGAGAGGGAATGAAATGACTTCCCAAACTTTCATCCTTGCATTTGATCTCAATGAAATTCAAATTTATTTCATCACCACAACTCTAGAGTGAAGAAAACATGACTTCTTCTAGAAACAAAAAGGGTTTCGAAAGATTTTTGAATTTCATTTTGAAGGTATTTCAAATTTATAAACTTTATGCAACTCAATGATTTTCATGAGAGAAGATAAAATGACTTCTTCAAAACATATGAAATATGAGTTGGAAGTATGAATAAAGGTTTGAAAATGGTTTGAATTTTTTTGGTAAACTCAAAACCATTTGGAGTTATTTGGTCTTATTTCAAATTATTTTCTCCAAAATTAAAATATATAGAAAATAGGGTAAAATGATTCCTACATTAGAAAAATGGAGAAAATTAAGTTTGAAATAATTTTGGTATTTTAAAGTAGTTTTATTTTGAATTTATTTGCATCAGAAGTACTTTTTTATTTATTAGAATTTTTGTGTATTTTATTTCACTTTGTAAGACTGTTCATGTTGTAGGATTTATTTTTGCGGTCATTTTGATATATTATATGCCTATATACATTTATTATTTAGTTTGTTTATTTCTTTCTTTTTGTTCTGTGTTTAAAAAGAATAGGAAAAAACCTTTTAAAAAAACGGCCGAAGCCACCGACGCCCGACTCTCTCTCTCTCCCTCGGCCCACCTACACGCCAGGCTGGCCCAGCAACTCACCCGCGCCAGAAACCCCTTCCCCCCGGTCGCCCGCTACCTCCTCTCTCTCTCACCGACGCTGACTTGCGGGCCTCACCTGTCCGCCCGAAACCTCGCGCCCACCTTCTTCTTCCCCATGCCAAGTCGCGCCGCCGCCGGAATCCTGGATCGTTCGGGATCTCCTCCCCGATCTACCCCCTCCTCCAAGTCAGTCGCCCCCTATATATACCCTTCCCCTCACCCCGTTCCGCCCCTTCCTGACCCATGAACCCCTCTCCCTCGCCGCCTATTGCTCGCTGGAGCTCCGCCTCCGCCACCGCGCCATTGTCGCCCTGGCCACTCCCTCCGTCTTCCCCGAGCCCCACCACCTCCACCAATCGCCTCGACACCGTCCACCGCACCTCCCCGAGGACACGCCCGAGCTCCTGCGCCCTTGGAACACCACGACCGCCGACCACCCGAACGTCACCGCCGCCCCGAGCTCGCCGCCGTCCTCCTCTGACGTCCCCGAGCTCACCGCCGACCACCATCGGCATCGCCGTTGTCTTCCGCATCGCCTGGGCGCCTTCACCGTCGTCGAGGACAACCAGAGGCCTCACCTGCATCGTCCCCGAGCCGCCACCGCCGCCGCCGACCTCGCCGGAGCTCGCCCCATCGCGGTGAGCCATTCCCCTCCGTCCGATCTGTTATTGACGCGCTAGATTAGATCTAACGAACGGTAGGGTTTTTCTGTTTATAGACCGGTTTAGTTCCGGTTCGTTTCAGTTTTATTCGGTTTAGATCGGTTCAGGTCGAGTCGGTTTAGCCGATCGGTCTTTCTGTTTTAGCCCGTACACGTTTCTGTTATTTTACGACCGAGCGCTAGATAGTTCAGATCGCCCACCTCCCTGGCCCGATAGCAGTAGGCCACGTAGCTAGTGCCCGATGTT
The DNA here is from genome assembly GCF_018294505.1 of Triticum aestivum. Lineage (NCBI taxonomy): Eukaryota > Viridiplantae > Streptophyta > Magnoliopsida > Poales > Poaceae > Triticum > Triticum aestivum. Next base: position 24,218,426 of record NC_057800.1, on the reverse strand, counting down.
TTTTTTTCGTTTCTGTTTTAAAAACAGAGATAGTTTCAATTTTAGATTGCTTATATCTTTTATGTTTTAGATCCAATTTGAGTGATTCTTTTTGCATTAGATTCAAAATTTCTTGAAGTTTCCGTTTGTGTCTTTAGTTATCAATTTTGAGTAGTTTAAAATTTGAGTTTGATGAAACGTGTTCAAATCACTATTTTGGCCGTATCTTGAGTTTTATTAAATATTTTTGATTGATTCTTTTTGCTTCGGTTTTGTTATTGTTTTGTCTATCCAGAATCATATAGTGATTTATTTTAGTTTAATTTAAATTAAGTTTTTTTTAGCAAAACAGTACTGTTTTAGTTATAGTTTTGTTTTAGTCTTTTCTTTATTGTTTTTATTAGTTTTAAATTATTTCTTTTTGTCACTTTTGACAAATTTAGTTTTTTTCTGTTAGTCAACCAAAGTTTTTTATTATTTAAAAAAATATTATTTTATTTAGTTTTGTATGAAAACTTGTTTTGGTCATAATTAGTGTTTCATAAAAGCTTTTTATTTGTTTCTTTTTGCAAATAAAATTTTATGAAAAATACTTTCTATTAACTTAATTGTATCGCATTTTATTTTCTGTTAACTTATTAGTTTAGTGTTTTATTTCTATTAAGTTTTTACTTATGGAAAATCTAGGTTAGGTGTTTGTAGTAAAATCGTAGAGTTTTCTTTGTGGTTTTACTTGAAGTTTCTTTGGAGTTCATTTGAGTTTGTTATTGCGTTTTACTTGTTGACTTAGTTGTTATTTTTTTGAGTGCTAGAATTGTTTGCTTATATGAATGCTATGAATGTTAATATAGATTTTCATCGGAGTGACGAATAATATCAAGTTATATTTCGAGAGCGCTATTATCTTCATCAACATACCAGGCAAGTTCACTTTGACCATGTTTTTCATACCTATGTTTTATTTGCATGTATTAGCACCCTTTCAACAATCCCTCAAGTAGTGTTGTTGAATTTTGTAGTTGAGTAGAATGCATGAGGTAGAAACCCATCCCCCTGTTACCAAACCCGGGACGTTACATAGTTTTAATGCTACGCTATTGTAGACGGGGTTTGGTATGAGTGCATGAGAGTGGTCTGAAGAAGGACTCTACGTCAATGGCGACAACTTCATGATGGCACCGACAAGGACTGCATCTTCAGTACTCTTCAAGATTTCGAGACTCGAGACAAGAATTCAATACACACTACTGGGTGAAGGACGGTTGACGGGCACCCTGGAGAAACCAGTGGTTGGCCGGGATGCATGGAGAAGCGCCATGACATCTTGCGGAAAGCTTCACCCAAACTCAAAGAGACGGAAGAGTACTTCATGCCCGGAAGCTTACCTGTGCAACCGCAAGTCACTATGGGCTCTGGCTTGGTTGACTTTAGTGGTGACTCTGGTTGGGACGGTGCTAGCAGATGTAGAACTATGGTAGGATTGGATGAGCACCGGACAGTGGTCAGAGGAACTCTTCGGAAGACCATGTTTCGGTCATCTTATTCTCAAACACCCTGAAGTGCGAGAATGTAAAGAGAGGGATCGAATCTTGCGGGTAAAGTGTACAAACCTCTGCAGAGGGTTAAAACCTAATCGATTAGCCGTGTCCCCGGTTACGGACAATTTGAGCCTCTGGACTTGGATCTATCTCGGAACACTCAACACCGGACTGATAACTTAATTGTGGGCAACTTATGATGATTTTGGGCTATGAGACATCGGTTGGCGGAACCATGTCATGATAGAAAACTCCGTAGTACAGCCTCTGACATTTCTTTGTTGTAGGGAAAATAAAACCAGCTTTTACGCAAACAAAACTCAGACCCAGAGCCCCAAAGCCATATTGCATATAGAATAGTTTTATCACCTGCTTTCTCTTATTGTGATCTTGCCGGTACATTCAATGTACTGACCTACACGGCTGCAACGTCTCATGTTGCAGATATTTTACTTCTGACGAGTAAGAGTACGGTACAGGGTTACGGTCTACACTCAACTTGCCAATGGCATTGATGGGACTCCACACCTGATTTGTTTGTTTCCGTTGAGACTTATGAGGTATATATATCAGTTTTACGTTATTTATACATGTGATTGCACTTTGATATATACATTGATGTACTGTGTGTGCCAGCATACTGATCTAGGGATGGCACAGATACACAGAGGCTTGACCGTCTGAGGTCGGGTTGCTACAAGCTTTGGGTTCAATCTTGCGGTGCTCGATCCGAGTGACAGAAAGGAAACCGACACGTATTGTATTGTTGCCATCGAGGATAAAAAGATGGGTTTATATCATATTGCATGAGTTTATCCCTCTACATCGTGTCATCTTGCGTAAGGCGTCACTTTGTTCTTATGAACTTAATACTCTAGATGCATGCTTGATAGTGGTCGATGTGTGGAGTAATAGTAGTAGATGCAGAATCGTTTCAGTCTAGTTGTCTCAGACGTGATGCCTATATACATGATCATACCTAGATATTCTCATAATTATTCGCTTTTCTATCAATTGCTCGATAGTAATTTGTTCACCCACCGTAATACTTATGCTATCTTGAGAGAAGCCACTAGTGAAACCTATGTCCCCGGGTCTATTCTCCATCATATAAGTTTCCAATCTACTTTATTTTGCTATCTTTTACTTTCAATCTATATCATAAAAATACCAAAAATATTTATCTTATTATTATCATCTCTATTAGATCTCACTCTTGCAAGTGGCTGTGAAGGGATTAACAACCCCTTTAACATGTTGGTTGCGAGGTTCTTATTTGTTTGTGTAGGTACGAGGTGACGCGCGTGTGGTCTCCTACTGGATTGATAGCTTGGTTCTCAAAAACTGAGGGAAATACTTGCGCTACATTACTGCACCACCCTTTCCTCTTCAAGGGAAAACCAATGCAGTGCTCAAGAGGTAGCAAGAAGGATTTCTGGCGCCGTTGCCGGGGAGATCTATGCCAAGTCAAGACATACCAAGTACCCATCACACCTCTTATCCTTTGCATTACATTATTTGCCATTTGCCTCTCGTTTTCCTCTCCCCCACTTCACCCTTGCCGTTTTATTCGCCCTCTCTTTCCATTCGCTTATTTTTCCTTCCTACCTTCCGTGTGCTCGTTCTTTTTGCAATTTGTTGCCATCATGTCTGAAACTGGGGAGGTTATCATTGATAAGGATAATAATATGGAAAACTTTGATGCTATTGATGATCCTCTTGAAAATCCTATTATTTTGCACACTAAAAAGTTTTGCATTGGTAGCGGTAATATTATTGGGAAGGGAGTTATTCACGATTTCTTTACTTGTGCCGGTGCTTTGCCCACTATGAGTGGGTCTATCCTTCATAAAACTAGTAGTCTCGCAGATGCTATATCCTTGCTCATAGTTGAACTCGAAAGACAATTTTTACATATGCATCCTTCCATACAAAGGATTTTCCTAGAATTTTCTAATATTGAGCATTCTTTTGTTAAGCGAGCAGCGACCATCTTTTTAGCTAATGAATTCAGATTTATAATAAAAGAGGCCAATGAAATTTTTGCGCATTATAGGGTGGATGCCGGCCGTCCTCCCATAGAAGCAATTCTTTTCTATCAAGAAGATATTATGCGTTTACGATCTTTAGATCATGTTTCTTTTAATGAAAACCTTAGAAAAAAAGTTCCTACCGATGCTCTTCTTAATAGGACCTCTGAACTTAATGATAATTTTGCCATCCAGAACAATGGGCTAGGTTTTTCCCATGAACAAAGGCTCATGACCTTTTGCCAAAAGAATGCTTATAATGATGAATTGATCGTGCAATATGAGGGGCCAAAGGAGGAACCAATACCTCCCGATCTCGATCTTGGGGACTTTTGTCCCATTAAATTTAGCCCTTTTGATTATTTTTGCTTGCCGCAAAGGAAGCTTGCTACTGAACGTAGGGAGTATGAGATGAGCTTTCGCGATTTATCTTATCATTATCATGGCAATACCTAGGTCTATCTTTGCTTTTATGCCTAGCTAGGGGCGTCAAACGATAGCGCCTGTTGGGAGGCAACCCAATTTTATTTTTATTCCTTGCTTCTTGCTCCTGTTTAGTAATAAATAATTTATCTAGCCTCTGTTTTGGTTGTGTTTTTTGTGTTTAATTAGTGTTTGTGCCAAGTAGAACCATTGGGAAGACTTGGGAAAGTCTTTTTGATCCTGCTGTAAAAAACAGAAACTTTTGTGCTCACGAGAATTGCTGCCATTTTTTATTGGAGAGTGCTATTTAGTTAATTATTTTTGAAGATGATTAATAGATAAATTACTCACGTCCAGCAATTTATTTTAGAATTTTTGGGGTTCCAGAAGTTTGCGTTAGTTACAGATTACTACATACTGTTCTGTTTTTGACAGATTCTATTTTTCGTGTGTTGTTTGCTTGTTTTAATGAATCTATGGCTAGTAAAAGAGTTTATAAACCATAGAGAAGTTGGAATATAGTAGGTTTAACACCAATATAAATAAATAATGAGTTCATTACAGTACCTTGAAGTGGTGTTTTGTTTTCTTTCGCTAACGGAGCTCACGAGATTCTCTTGTTAAGTTTTGTGTTGTGAAGTTTTCTAGTTTTGGGTAAAGATTTGATGGATTATGGAACAAGGAGTGGCAAGAGCCTAAGATTGGGGATGCCCATGGCACCCCAAGGTAAAAATACAAGGACACCAAAAAGCCTAAGCTTGGGGATGCCCCGGAAGGCATCCCCTCTTTTGACTTCGTTCATCGGTAACTTTACTTGGAGCTATATTTTTATTCGCCACATGATATGTGTTTTGCTTGGAGCGTCTTGTATGATTTGAGTATTTGATTTTTAGTTTACCACAATCATCCTTGCTGTACACACCTTTTGAGAGAGACACACATGAATTGGAATTTATTAGAATACTCCATGTGCTTCACTTATATCTTTTGAGCTTTATAGTTTTTGCTCTAGTGCTTCACTTATATCTTTTAGAGCACGACGTTGGTTTCATTTTATAGAAATAATTGATATCTCATGATTCACTTAAAATTATTTTGAGAGTCCTTTAGAACAACATGGCAATAATAGAAACTTTCATATAAGGGCATTGAATACTAAGAGAAGTTTGATACTTGATGATTGTTTTGAGATATGGAGATGGTGATATTAGAGTCATGCTAGTTGAGTAGTTGTGAATTTGAGAAATACTTGTGTTGAAGTTTGTGATTCCAGTAGCATGCACGTATGGTGAACCGTTATGTGATGAAGTCGGAGCATGCTTTATTTATTGATTGCTTTCCTTATATGTGGCGGTCGGGGACGAGCGATGGTCTTTTCCTACCAATCTATCCCCCTAGAAGCATGCGCGTAGTACTTTGCTTCGATAACTAGTAGATTTTTGCAATAAGTATGCGTGAGTACTTTATGACTAATGTTGAGTCCATGGATTATATGCACCCTCACCCTTCCACAATTGCTAGCCTCTCTAGTACCGCACAACTTTCGCCGGTACCATAAACCCACCATATACCTTCCTCAAAACAGCCACCATACCTACCTATTATGGCATTTCCATAGCCATTCCAAGATATATGGCCATGCAACTTTCCACCGTTCCGTTTGCTATGACACGCTTCATCATTGTCATATTGATTTGCATGACCATGTAGTTGACATCGTATTTGTGGCGAAGCCACCATTCATAATTTTTTCATACATGTCACTCTTGATTCATTGCATATCCCGGTACACCGCCAGAGGCATTCACATAGAGTCATATTTTTGTTCTAAGTATTGAGTTGTAAGTAAAAAGAAGTGTGATGATCATCATTATTAGAGCATTGTCCCAGTGAGGAAAGGATGATGGAGACTATGATTCCCCCACAAGTCAGGATGAGACTCCGGATGAAAAATAAAAAAAGAAAAGAGGCCAAAAAAAGAAGAAGGCCCAAATAAAAAATAAAAAAGGAAAAAAAATGAAATGAGAGAAAAAGAGAGAAGGGACAATGTTACTATCCTTTTTCCACAGTTGTGCTTCAAAGTAGCACCATGATCTTCATGATAGAGAGTCTCTTATGTTGTCACTTTCATAAACTAGTGGGAATTTTACATTATAGAACTTGGCTTGTATATTCCAATGATGGTCTTCCTCAAATTGCCCTAGGTCTTCGTGAGCAAGCACGTTGGATGCACACCCACTTAGTTTCTTTTGTTGAGCTTTCATACACCTATAGCTCTAGTGCATCCGTTGCATGGCAATCCCTACTCACTCACATTGATATCTATTAATAGACATCTCCATAGCCTGTTGATACGCCTAGTTGATGTGAGACTATCTTCTCCTTTTTTTTGTCTTCTCCACAACCACCATTCTATTCCACCATAGTGCTATATCCATGGCTCACGCTCATATATTGCGTGAAGATTGAAAAGGTTTGAGAACATCAAAAGTATGAAACAATTACTTGGCTTGTTATCAAGATTGTGCATGATTTAATATTTTGTGTGATGAAGATAGAGCATAGCCAGACTATATGATTTCGTAGGGATAACTTTCTTTGGCCATGTTATTTTGAGAAGACATGATTGCTTAGTTAGTATGCATGAAGTATTATTATTTCTATGTCAATATTAAACTTTTATCTTGTATCTTTCGGATCTGAATGTTCATGCCACAATAAAGAAAAATTACATTGAGAAATATGCTAGGAAGCATTCCACATCAAAAATTCTGTTTTTATCATTTACCTACTCGAGGACGAGCAGGAATTAAGCTTGGGGATGCTTGATACGTCTCCAACGTATCTATAATTTTTGATTGCTCCATGCTATTATATTATCTATTTTTGATGTTAATGGGCTTATTTTTACACTTTTATTATATTTTTGGGACTAACCTATTAACCGGAGGCCCAGCCCAAATTGCTGTTTTTTTGCCTATTTTAGAGTTTCGCCGAAAAGGAATATCAAACGGAGTCCAAACGGAATGAAACCTTCGGGAGCGTTATTTTTGGAACAAACGTGATCCAGGAGACTTGGAGTGGACGTCAAGAAACAATCGAGGAGGCCACGAGGAAGGGGGGCGCGCCCTCCACCCTCGTGGGCCCCTCGTTGCTCCACTGACCTACTTCTTCCTCCTATATATATCCATATACCCCGCAAACATCCAGGAGCACCACGAAAACCTAATTCCACCGCCGCAACCTTTTGTACCCAAGAGATCCCATCTTGGGGCCTTTTCCGGAGCTCCATCGGAGGGGGCATTGATCACGGAGGGCCTCTACATCAACTCCATGGCCCTCCGGTGATGTGTGAGTAGCTTACTTCAGACCTTTGGGTCCATAGCTAGTAGCTATATGGCTTCTTCTATCTTTGGATCTCAATACAAAGTTCTCCTCAATTCTCTTGGAGATCTATTCGATGTAATCTTGTTTTGCGGTGTGTTTGTCGAGATCCGATGAATTGTGGGTTTATGATCAAGTTCATCTATGAACGATATTTGAATCTTCTCTCAATTCTTTTATGTATGATTGGTTTATCTTTGCAAGTCTCTTCGAATTATCAGTTTGGTTTGGCTTACTAGATTGATCTTTCTTGCGATGGGAGAAGTGCTTAGCTTTGGGTTCAATCTTGCGGTGCTCGATCCCAGTGACAGAAAGGGAACCGACACGTATTGTATTGTTGCCATCAAGGATAAAAGGATGGGTTTTATATATTATTGCATGAGTTTATCCCTCTACATCATGTCGTCTTGCTTAAGGCGTTACTCTGTTCTTATGAACTTAATACTCTAGATGCATGCTGGATAGCGGTCGATGTGTGGAGTAATAGTAGTAGATGCAGAATCGTTTCGGTCTACTTGTCTCGGACGTGATGCCTATATACATGATCATACCTAGATATTCTCATAATTATTCGCTTTTCTATCGATTGCTCGATAGTAATTTGTTCACCCATCGTAATACTTATGCTATCTTGAGAGAAGCCACTAGTGAAACCTATGCCCCCCGGGTCTATTCTCCATCATATAAGTTTCCAATCTATTTTATTTTTATATTTTTACTTGCAATCTATATCATAAAAATACCAAAAATATTTATCTTATTATTATCATCTCTATCAGATCTCACTCTTGCAAGTGGCCATGAAGGGATTGACAACCCCTTTATCGCGTTGGTTGCAAGGTTCTTATTTGTTTGTGTAGGTACGAGGTGACTCGTGCGTGGTCTCCTACTGGATTGATACCTTGTTTCTCAAAAACTGAGGGAAATACTTACGTTGCTTTACTGCACCACCCTTTCCTCTTCAAGGGAAAACCAACGCAGTGCTCAAGAGGTAGCAGGTAAATATTGGGTTGTGTCCCAACAAGCGCTTTTCTTTAATGCCTTTTTAGCTAGGCATAATATTTTAATGATAGTCTTCCAAGCCCAATTCCGATGATAATTTTATTCATAGTCTAAAAGATATAAGTGAAGTTCATAGAGCTTTATACAATTAATATAGATTGACACATATCCAAGATCAAAATATATAAGTGAAGCACACGAAGCATTCTATAAAGCCATACTCAAAAGATTTAAGTGAAGCACAAAGAGCATTCTATAAAACCATACTCAAAAGATTTAAGTGAAGCACATGAAGCATTCTATAAATCAATGAAGGACTACCTCATACTAGCATGGAGCATATAGGAAATGAAAAGAGAAATAAACACAAAAGACACATATCATGTGAACAAAACAAAAACCGAGGTATACCGATAATTGTTGAGGAATAAAGATGGGATGCCAACCGGGGCATCCCCAAGCTTAGATGCTTGAGTATCCTTGAAATATTTTCTTGGGGTGCCTTGGGAATCCCCAAGCTTGAACTGTTGCCTCTCCTTATTCTTCTCATATCGATAACTCCTTGATCTTCGAACACTTCATCCACACAAAACTTAACAAAAAACCTTGTGAGATCCGTTAGTATAATAAAGCAAATCACTACTTTTAGGTACTGTTGTAAACTCATTCCAATTTCATATTAGCATTATATATACCATATTACAACTTCGCCATGGTTCATACCCATAGTTTCATCAAAATAAGCGAACAACACATAGAAACAAAATCTATCAAAAACAGGACAGTCTATAGCAATCTGGAAATTTTGTATACTTCTGTAACTCCAAAAATTATGACAAGTTAGGAAACAATAAACAATTTTCATAGCAGTACTATGTTAAAATATCAAGATATTATCACGCTCCAGTAAAAATGTAAATTCAATTAGTACAGCAAAATGTTCTGTTTTTTTCTGCTGCACACACTAAACAAGAAATTTAAACATTCTAAAGCCAAACATTGGCTCATTATTTTTATAATACAATGGATATATCAAGGGGATAATTATTTTTGAGAAACTTCCATGAAAAATTATACATTATTTCCATGAGCATGAACACAAGTGTTCACGGTCAACCCTCACTTCTCCGATGCATAACCTTCCAATCAGTTCTCTTTTTGAAAAAAAATATTAGGCATAAGAGGCAAGTAATTATTTTGAATTTTCATTATTTTTTAAAAATTGTTTGTTTCACCCACAACTAAAGAAAACAAAAACAAAACGGAAAACAAAATCTACTTAGTGAAGAAAGTAAACAAGCATGCACGTAAATATCAACCCCATTTTATTGCTCCCTGGTGACGGCGCCAGAAAAGAGCTTGATAATCCCCAAGTACAAGGAATCATCGTAGCAGTTTCCAAAGGTGGAAGTGATAAGTATGGAGTGTCGAACCCACAAGGAGCTAAAGGTAGAGAGAATTCCTTATTTAACACTATTTTAAATTTTGTTTCCTTATTTAACACTCAAAAACTTTTTCTTCCTTATCTAACAACGAGTTAAAATTTTATGCCCTTTATGACACTTTCATCCATTTTGAGCCTATATGACACCTAAAAAGATCCCTTTGCCCCTCATGTGATATATGTGTGTGTGAGGTGCAGTAGTATACACACAACATCAATGGGGCAGTAGCGCACACGCACGCATCGGCAGGAGCACGCACACAGCAGCACACTGCACATACGCACGCGCGCACACAACAGCGCACACGCACGCAGCACAAACACACACGTACACACGCACACACATACATGGCTATGTGTATTCTGTACGTGCAGCATAGACGTGTGGGTATTCAGAATTGTATGCATACAACATACATCTGCTAGAGCCATAAGCCATGTACGGAGTACATGCTACTGCCGTGTATGGCCTTCGATGCATGCATGCAATTGTACAAAGGCAATGATAGACCATCTAATGTATGCATCCACTATATAATGTATCTAGACATACATATATTCTCCCTTGGAGATCTGCACTAAAAGAAAACTCAGATATTTAAAATAGATTATGTGAGCTCCATAAGAAAATCCAACAATTAATAGTATAATAATTATTAATAAAAATGATAAAGAAATCATTGAACAGCACGTGCGCCCAAACATACCACTTGAGGGGCAAAAGGGTATTTTCAAGTGTCATTTAGGCTAAAAATGGACATAAGTGTTATAAAAGGCATAAAATTTAGACTCGTTGCTATATAGGAAAGAAACTATTTGTCGATGTCAAATAGGGCATAAAATTTAGACACAGTGTTAAATAAGGAATTCTCTCCTAACGGTAAGATCAATATTCTCTCAAGTCATATCTGCCACTGATATGACTCTACGTACACCGAACGTTTGCTTCCATCCAGAAATGAGAAATAAACTACATTGTGGGTATGAAGAGGATAACTTTGCATGGTATTGGAGAGCTAAAATATAAAAATAGGTGTTGTTAACATAAAGTTAGAATTATTTATAGTATATTATAAATAGCGAGTGTGGAATAATGATGGGTCGATGTGCGGAATTGTCCTAGGCAATTGTTAACAAGATGAGTAATCATTATTGCAATTTCATATGAGGGAGAGGCATAAGCTAGCATACTTTCTCTACTTGGATCATATGCACTTATGATTGGAACTCTAGCAAGCATCCGCAACTACTAAAGATCATTAAGGCAGAACCCAACCATAGCATTAAAGTATCACGTCCCCTTTATCCCATACGCAATGATTCTTCTCCAATGTATCTATAATTTTTGATTGTTCCATGCTATTATATTATCAATCTTGGATATTTTATATGCATTTATATGCTATTTTATAAGATTTTTGGGACTAACCTATTAACCTAGTGCCCAGTGCCAGTTTCTGTTTTTTCCTTGTTTTTGAGTATCACAGAAAAGGAATATCAAACGGAATCCAATTAACCTGAAAATTTACGGAGATCATTTTTGGACCAGAAGAAGCCCACAGAGCATCGGAGATGGACCAGAAGAGTCCCGAGGCCACCACGAGGGTGGGGGGCGTGCCCCCTATCTCGTGGCCGCCTTGGAGACCCCCCCTGACTTGTTCCCGATGCCAACGCCTCTTATATATCCCCAAACTTCCAGAAAATAACCTAGATCGGTAATTCCGCCGCCGCAAGCCTCTGTAGCCACTGAAAACCAATCTAGACCCGTTCTGCCACCCTGTTGGAGGGGGGAATCCCTCTCCGGTGGCCATCTTCATCATCCCGGCGCTCTCCATGACGAGGAGGGAGTAGTTCACCCTCGGGGCTGAGGGTATGTACCAGTAGCTATGTGTTTGATCTCTTTCTCCTCTCTCTCTCTCTCTCTCTCTCTCTCTCTTGTGTTCTTGATTCGGCACGATCTTGATGTATCACGAGCTTTGCTATCATAGTTGGATCTTATGATGTTTCTCCCCATCTACTCTCTTGTAATGGATTGAGTTTTCCCTTTGAAGTTATCTTATCGGATTGAGTCTTTAAGGATTTGAGAACACTCGATGTATGTCTTGCATGTGCTTATCTGTGGTGACAATGGGATATTCACGTGATCCACTTGATGTATGTCTTGGTGGTCAACTTGCGATTTTCGTGACCTCGTGAAATTATGCATAGGGGTTGGCACACGTTTTCGTCTTGACTCTCCGGTAGAAACTTTGGGGCACTCTTTGAAGTTATTTGTGTTGGTTGAATAGATGAATCTGAGATTGTGTGCTGCATATCGTATAATCATACCCACGGATACTTGAGGTGACATTGGAGTATCTAGGTGACATTAGGGTTTTGGTTGATTTGTGTCTTAAGGTGTTATTCTAGTACAAACTCTAGGATAGATTGAACGGATATAATTGCTTGATGTTATTTTACTACGGACTCTTGAATAGATCGATCAGAAAGGATAACTTTGAGGTGGTTTCATACCCTACAATAATCTCTTCGTTTGTTCTCCGCTATTAGTGACTTTGGAGTGACTCTTTGTTGCATGTTGAGGGATAGTTATATGATCCAATTATGTTATTATTGTTGAGAGAACTTGCACTAGTGAAAGTATGAACCCTAGGCCTTGTTTCAACGCATGGCAATACCGTTTTCGCTCACTTTTATCATTAGTTACCTTGCTGTTTTTATATTTTCAGATTACAAAAACCTATATCTACCATCCATATTGCACTTGTATCACCATCTCTTCGCCGAACTAGTGCACCTATGCAATTTACCATTGTATTGGGTGTGTTGGGGACACAACAGACTCTTTGCTATTTGGTTGCAGGGTTGTTTGAGAGAGACCATCTTCATCCTACACCTCCCACGGATTGATAAACCTTAGGTCATCCACTTGAAGAAATTTGCTACTGTCCTACAAACCACCGCACTTGGAGGCCCAACAACGTCTACAAGAAGAAGGTTGTGTAGTAGACATCACGCAACAACCCCCTTACTTGGGTTTAAGCTTCTATCACTCTAGCAACCCACTATAAGCGAATCATGAACGTATTGCAACACCCTACAGTGGGAATCCTTCACGTGTGCGCGGCACAGAAGGCACCATAGGACAGCACCAAAATAAAACATACAACTCAAACCAACCTAGATCATCAATCAACCCAAAAGACAAAAGAAATCTACTCAAAAAATCATAGGATGGCAACACATAATTGGATCATAATATGTGGCATAAAGCACCATGTTCAAGTAGGGGATTACAGCGGGGTGCGGGAGAGTGGACCGCGTAAAAGAGATGAGGACGGTGATGAAGATGGTGATGTTGATGAAGACAATCACTGCGGCGATGGTTCCCCCGACAGCACTCTGGCACCACCGAGAGAGAGGGGGAGAGAGTCTCCCCCTTGTGCTTCCTCCTCCATGGCCTCCCCCCTAGATGGGGAGAGGTTCTCCCTCTAGTCCTTAGCCTCCATGGTGATGATGGCCCCCTCTGGGTTCCTCCTCTATGGCCTCCGGTGATGATGCCCCCCTCCGGGAGGGTGCCCGAGAAGGCCTAGATTGTTTTTTCATGGCTATAGAGGCTTGCGGCGGCGGAACTTTTGATCTAGGTTTCTTTCTGGTGGTTTTGGTATTTATAGGAATTTTTGGCGTCGGTCTCACGTCAAGGGGGTCCATGAGGCAGCAGCAAGATAGGAGCACCCTCCGAGGGTGGGAGTGAGGGTGGGGTGCACCCCCTAACTTGCCATCGCCTCGGGACTCTTCTGGCCCAACTCTGATGCCTCGAGGGTCTCTTTTGGTCCATAAAAAATCATCGTAAATTTTTAGCCCATTCCGAGAACTTCTATTTCTGCACAAAATACGACACCATAGTAGTTCTGCTGAAAAAAGTGTTAGTCTGGGTTAGTTCTAATCAAATCATACCAAAATCATATAAAATTGTTGTAAACATAGCATGGATACTTCATAAATTATAGATACGTTGGAGACGTATCAACAGGGTCCATAAGGGAACTAAGGGATATTAAGACCTTCTTTTAATAGAGAACTGGAACAAAGCATTAACACATAGTTAATACATGAACTCCTCAAACTACCGCAATCACCAGAAATAATCCCAATTATTCTCACCTGGGGGAATGCAGATCATAACACGTAATAGGTTCATACAACTTGCATGGTAGAATCAATAACACAAATATATTAGCAAAAACATAAACGATTCATATATGAAATCATGGCACTCGGGCCCTAGTGACAAGCATTAAGCATAGCAAATTCATAGCAACATCAATCTCAGAACATAGTGGATACTAGGGATCAAGCCCTAACAAAACTAACTCGATTACATGATGAATCTCATCCCACCCATCACCGTCCAGCAAGCCTACGAAGGAATTACTCACTCCTGAGGTGAGCATCATGAAATTGGTGGTGGAGGATGGTTCATGATGATGAAGACGGAAGATCCCCCTCTCTAGACCCCTGAACGGACTCCAGATCTAGCCTCCCGATGAAGAACAACAGGTGGCGGTGGCTGCAAATCGTAAAACATGATGAAACTTCCTCTCCTATTTTTTTCTCGGGAAATCTGAATTTATAGCGTCAGAATTAGGGTCAGCGGAGCCTCATGGGGCCTACTACCCACCCAGGCACACCAGAGGGGGGTGGCGTGCCCTGGTGCCTAGTGGGCAGCAAGGGGCCCCCCTCCAGTGGGTCTTTGCTCTAGTATTTTTCTTTTATTCCAAAATAAATCTCCAAAAAATTTTGTCCAATTCTGAGAAGTTCTATTTCTGCATAAAAATAACACCATGGTAGTTCTGTTGAAAACAACGTCAGTCCGGATTAGTTTCATTCAAATCATGCAAATTAGAGTCCAAAACAAGAGCAAAAGTGTTTGGAAAAGTAGATACGACGGATACATATAACAACCCCCCAAGCTTAACTCATTGCTTGTCCTCAAGCAATTCAGTTGACAAACTGAAAGTGTCAAAGAAACTTTTATGAACTCTTTTGTTATTGTGTCCATAAATATGCTTAAATAATACCCAGGTTTTCGGCAAAGATCATCACTAACCATCCAAATGATAACTCTTAGAAATTATATTCACTCATATCAATGGCATAATCAAGTAGTGAGCAATAATAAGATATCTCAAGTGCCAACACTTAGTGAACACAATCATGATATAATATGACAACATAGTATCTCGCTAGCCCTTTCTGAGACCGCAAAACATAAAAGTAGAGCACCTCCAAAGTTCAAGTAGCGACTAGACATTATAATTCATGGTAGAAGAGATCTAGTCGTGATGTGCTACCTCTTGAGCACTGCGTTGGTTTTCCCCGAAGAGGAAGGGATGATGCAGCAAAGTAGCGTAAGTATTTCCCTTAGTTTTTGAGAACCAAGGTATCAATCCAGTAGGAGGCTATGCGCGAATCCCTTGCACCTGCATAAAACAAATAAATCCTCGCAACCAACGCGATAAGGGGTTGTCAATCCCTACACGGCCACTTACGAGAGTGAGATCTGATAGAGATGATAAGATAATATTTTTGGTATTTGTATGATAAAGATGCAAAGTAAAATAAAAGCAAAGGAAATAACTAGGTATTGGAAGATTAATATGGTGAAGATAGACCCGGGGGCCATAGGTTTCACTAGTGGCTTCTCTCAAGAGCATAGGTATTTTACGGTGGGTGAACAAATTACTATTGAGGAATTGGCAGAATTGAGCATAGTTATGAGAATATCTAGGTATGATCATGTATATAGGCATCACGTCCGAGACAAGTAGACCGACTCCTGCATGCATCTACTACTATTACTCCACTCATCGACCACTATCCAGCATGCATCTAGAGTACAAAGTTAATGAAACAGAGCAACGCCTTAAGCAAGATGACATGATGTAGAGGGATAAACTCATGCAATATGATGAAAACCCCATATTGTTATCCTCGATGGCAACAATACAATACGTGCCTTCCCGCCCCTACTGTCACTGGGAAAGGACACCGCAAGATTGAACCCAAAGCTAAGCACTTCTCCCATTGCAAGAAAGATCAATCTAGTAGGCCAAACCAAACTGATAATTTGAAGAGACTTGTGAAGATAACCAATCATACATAAAAGAATTCGGAGAAGATTCAAATATTGTTCATAGATAGACTTGATCATAAACTCACAATTCATCGATCTCAACCAAACACACCGCAAAAAGAAGATTACATCGAATAGATCTCCAAAGAGAGGGGGAGAACATTGTATAGAGATCCAGAAAGAGATAAGAAGCCATCTAGCTAATAACTATGGACCCGTAGGTCTGAGGTAAACTACTCACACTTCATCGGAGGGGCTATGGTGATGATGTAGAAGCCCTCCGTGATGGATGTAGTCGTATACATCTACTCATAGACTACTCACACTTCATCGGAGGGTCTACACAAAGGATGAGTAGATGTAGTCGTTCAGCTTGGTGGATGTAGTCGTATAACTCCTTTGTGTTCTACTCGTGCATATAACATCTACTCGTGCATAAAGGAGTTGTGGGGGTGGGTATATACGTATTGCTTGCCGTCAATAGTTGTTTCTTGATTCGGTGGTATTGTTGGATGAAGCGGCCCACACCGACATTACGCGTATGCTGACTGGTTCTACCGACATGCTTCGCACACATGTGGCTGGTGGGTGTCAGTTTCTCCAACTTTAGTTGAATCGGATTCAATGAACAGGGTTCTTTCTGAAGATCAAAAAGCAATCACCATACCACGTTGTGGTTTTTGATGCATAGGTAAGAACGGTTCTTGCTCAGCCCGTAGCAGCCACGTAAAAATTGCAACAACAAAGTAGAGGACGTCTAACTTGTTTTTGCAGGGCATGTTGTGATGTGATATGGTCATGACATGATAAATAATTATTGTATGAGATGATCATGTTTTGTAACACAGTTATCGGCAACTGGAAGGAGCCATATGGTTGTCGCTTTATTGTATAAAATGCAATCGCCATGTAATTGCTTTACTTTACCACTAAGCGGTAGCGATAGTCGTAGAAGCAATAGTTGGCGAGACGACAACGATGCTTCGATGGAGATCAAGGTGTCAAGCCGGTGACGATGGTGATCATGACAGTGCTTTGGAGATAGAGATCAAAGGCACAAGATGATGATGGCCATATCATATCACTTATATTGATTGCATGTGATGTTTATCCTTTATGCATCTTATTTTGCTTAGTTTGGCTGTAGCATTATAAGACGATCTCTCACTAAATTGAAAGGTATAAGTGTTCTCCCTGAGTATGCACCGTTTCTATAGTTCGTCATGCCGAGACACCATGTGATGATCGGGTGTGATAAGCTCTACATTCACATACAACGTGTGCAAGCCAGTTTTGCGCAGGCGGAATACTCAAGTTAAACTTGACGAGCCTAGCATATGCAGATATGGCCTCGGAACACTGAGACCGAAAGGTCGAGCGTGAATCATATACACTACTGGAATTAGGGATTTTGCCGTCTGCCAGTTCTTTGCCATCTGCTAGCTAATGGCAAAGAAGGTCTATGCCATCAGCTACCAAAAAGCAGACGGCAAACAACTGGCAGATGGCAAAGAAGGTCTTTGCCATCTGCCAGTTCTTTGCCGTCAGCCGACTGACGACAAAGAATCTTTGCCGTCAGCGGGCCGACGGCAAAGAGGGAGGTGGGCCCCACTAATGAGCCGATTAGAAATACTTAACGACCCCCCTCTTTGCCGTCCGCTAGCAGACGGCAATGATAAAAAGCAAGCGGGCTTCAAAGGTTCGGTGGCGTGACTAACCTAACACCGGGCCGATCGAGCCCCACCCCCGCCCGTTACTCTCTCTTCTCTCCCTCTCTCCTCCCCGACGCCCGGCCGCCACCAGATCCACCCACCACCGTCCCCGCCGCGTGGCGCCGCCCCCGCCACTCGCCCCATCGCCCCACCACCCCGCCGCCCCCACCCCACCGGCCGACGCCCCGGCGCCGCCCCCGCCACCGTCCCTGCCCCTGCCGCCCGGCGCCGCCCTGCCCCCGGCGTCGCCCCACCATCCCGCCGCCCGGAGCCGCCCCTGCCGTCCGTCGCTGGCCCACCCGCCCCACTGCCCCGGCGCGCCGCCACGTCGACGGGCCACCCGCCCCACTGTCCTGACCGTCCCATTGCTCCGGTGAGTTTTTTTTCTTTTTTTCCTGTTATTTCATATTTTTTGCTGTTTAATTGTTAGTGTTAGATTTAGAAGTAGAAGAAGTAGAAGTAGAAGAAAAGAAGAAGTAGAAGAAGTAGAAGTAGAAGAAGAAGAAGAAAAGAAAAGAAGTAGAAAAAAGATGAAAAAGAAGAAGAAAATAAGTAGAACAAAAAGAAAGGAAGAAAAGAAGTAGAAAAAAGATGAAAAAAGAAGAAAAATAAAAGAAGTAGAAGAAGAAGAAAAGAAGAAACGAAAAGAAGTAAAAGAAGTAGAAAAAAGATGAAAGAAGAAGAAGAAAGTAAAGAAGAAGAAGAAGAAGAAGAAGAGAAACAAAGAAGAAGGATAGAAGGAAACACCCCGAGACCACACCCCGACCCCCTGACCCCCCTGACCCCGACCCCGACACCCCGACCCCGACACCACACCCCGACACCCCGACCCCTTAACCCCCTGACCTCGACACCCCGACCCCGACACCACACCCCGACACCCCGACCCCGACACCACACCCCGGCCCCCTGACCCCCTGACCCCCTGACCCCGACACCCCGACCCCGACACCACACCTCGGCCCCCTGACCCCCTGACCCCGACACCCCGACTCCGACACCACACTCCGACACCCCGACCCCGACACGACACCCCGACCCCCTGACCCCGACACCGACACCCCGACCCCGACACCACACCCCGACACCCCGACCCCCTGACCCCCTGACCCCGACACCCCGACCCCGACACCACACCCCGACCCCCGACCCCGAAACAGCACCCCGAC
Source organism: Triticum aestivum (assembly GCF_018294505.1). NCBI lineage: Eukaryota > Viridiplantae > Streptophyta > Magnoliopsida > Poales > Poaceae > Triticum > Triticum aestivum. The sequence goes on along the minus strand of NC_057800.1, from coordinate 24,199,609 downwards.
CCCGACACGGCACCCCGACAATGACACGGCACCCCGACACGACACCCCGACCCCCGACACCTCCCGAAAAGGTGCTCTTTGGCCTTCTAGAGGCCGACGGGGTCATATATAATTGTGTTGATCGGGTAGATTTAAATGTGCAGTTGTTTCATCGCTGCAAGGTTTGGTGTTCGACGACCTCGCTGTGCGTTTGACGAGCTCTGCCCCTTCATTCGTGGGTGAGCACAAATGACATCTCCTCCTCCCCCATTAATTATTTGCTCTGTTCTGGTGTTCGTGTGATGGCAAGTGGATCGGATGGTGTGCGGATCGGATGGATTGTTGGGAGGTGTTGGTCGATGAGTGGTGGTCAAAAGAATGGCTAGCCCTCCACACCGAGGCCAAGGACAAACGTGCCCAAATAGAAGGTGTGCCACACCATCAAGGCAGCTCCAACTTATATCAGTTCGGGCGGAACTGGGTATGTGGTTTGCTTCATGATTCATGCAATTCATTCATCATGCTAGCTTTAGCCCGTTAATTACTAATTTACTTTGTTTCTCTCTTTGAGGCACGCCACAATAAGGCGGATAAGGTGCCAGAGGTGTGCGACCTGTATGCCATGGCCCACACTGCCTCTTACAAGAAAGCCAAGGCATTCTCTCTGTCTGACCTCGATGATCCAAATAACTTCACCAACATCTCCTTCCACGACAAGCTCATGAAATATAGAGATGAGGGGAAGGTGAGGAAAGGGGAGGACTTTAACCCGAGCTAGGGTCCCATTGATACAGAGCTGCTGATGATATCTGGTGGCGGGAGGTCCCATGGCTCCATAGCCATGGGAGATGGACTTATCCATTGTCCTAGCACTCTCCCGGAGATCAAGGCGCGCCAGTCGAGCTCCGCTCCTGAGATAAGGCCTCATGAACGGCTAGTCCAACTCACCTTCAAGGTTAGTTATACATACTCAGCTATCTTTCTCCATTACATTGTGTGCGCTTCCATCAATGATTACAAATGGTCATGTGAGTGGTGTTGCAGGCTGCTATACAGAGTGAGAGAGATAGAACGGAGAAACTTCTGGCGGAGGCGGCGGAGAGGCAGCGAGAGTTGGAGGAGAGGACGACAAAGATGTTGGAGGAGGAGAGGGCACGGAATGACATGCAAGCAAGGGCCATGTACGAGCTCCTTGTGGTAAGTTTCTTCTACAGATTAGCCAAAACATTCATCTAGTGTTTGTCTCATTACTAACTAGTATGACTGAGTTGTCAAAACCAAATGTGCAGTCTGTGTGTGAGAAGTCCGGTCAGACCGCTCCGCCGATGCCAGTGATTGCTCCTGGGACCACGGTGAGTTTAATTTGAATGGACATTACTTGCTAGTCTTAACATTTAAGTGTCATCATGCTAACGAGACATTGGAAATGATCTTTGGTGCAGTGTAACTCCAGACAAGCATCGCACGATCCTTCTCCAGCTACCGGCACGAGCCAGCTCGCTCCTACACCTCCATGATCACAGTCTCTATTGTTTTGCTTAACAAATGCATAAAGACCTAGACTTAGATTTATTTCCTCCAATATGCTTACCATAATGACCTAGAGTTAGCTTCTTTTCCTCCAAAATGACTTAATAAGCTTACTGACCTCCAAAACCATCCATTTTACTTAAGTTAGCTCTAAAACGATCTGTACTTAGCTTACTTATGTCAAAAATTGCATAATTAGCTTAGTTAGCTCATAAACGATCCATTTTACCTAAGTTAGCTCTAAAATGACCCATTTTACCTTAGTTAGCTTATAAATGATCCATTTTATCCAAGTTAGCTCTAAAATGGCCCATTTTAGCTAGATTAGCTCCTAAATGATCCATTATACCTACGTTAGCTTTAAAATGACCCATTTCACCTAGGTTAGCTCCAAAATGACCCATCACACCTAGGTTAGCTCTAAAATGATGCTTTTTACTAAGTTAGCTCATAAACGATCTATTTCAACTAAGTTAGCTCATAAACGATCCATTTCACCTAAGTTAGCTCAAAAACGATCCATTTCTCCTAAATTAGCTCTTAAATGATCCATTTTACCTAGATTAGCTCCTAAAGGATCCATTTTACCTACGTTAGCTCATAAATGATCCATTTCACCTAAGTTAGCTCAAAAATGATCCATTTCACCTTAGTTAGCTCATAAACGATCCATTTCACCCTAGTTAGCTCATAAACGATCCATTTCACCTTAGTTAGCTCATAAATGATCCATTTCAACTAAGTTAGCTCATAAACGATCCATTTCACCTAAGTTAGCTCATAAAGGATCCATTTCACCTTAGTTAGCTCATAAACGATCCATTTCACCTAAGTTAGCTCATAAACGATCCATTTCACCATAGTTAGCTCATAAACGATCCATTTCAACTAAGTTAGCTCATAAACGATCCATTTCAACTAAGTTAGCTCATAAACAATCCATTTCACCTAAGTTAGCTCATAAATGATCCATTTCACCTTAGTTAGCTCATAAACAACCCATTTCAACTTAGTTAGCTCATAAATGACATATACTTCTTGTTCTAGTCTTCTTCTTGTTCTAGTCTTCTTCTTCTAGTCACCTTTTTCTAACTTTCTTATTTGCCATTTTGCACATTTCATTCACTTCACGGAAGCTAGCTTGCTATGATGGAGTGCTTGTTTTTTCTTTCATTCTCTTCAAGTATTCTTCTAGCTTGCTATGATGGAACTTGCTATCCTGATGAAACTTTGCATTGTAATAAGTATGGATGGAACAATGTGTATGTGCAACTTGATGGAACTTGCTATGTATGAATGGATGGAACTATATATGTATGTACGATGAAACTTATGTGCTGGATATGTCATATGTTTGCTATTAAATAGCCCTGTGAAACATATATATATATATATATATGTCATATATATTTGCTGTCAAAATTGTTGCATTGAAAAAAACAGAAAAAATGAGGCAAAGCAGGATCTTTGCCGTCAGCCACTAATGGCAAAGCCACCTTTGCCGACAGCCACGGACGGTAAAGCAGCCACGTGGCGGCCACCTGTGCCTCCTGGGAACTGACCCATTTGGCCAGTTTGCCTACAGCGGCAGACGTCAAAGGTTTTGCCTACAGTGGCTAACGGAAAAGGCCTGCCGTGTAGTGACGTCCAGCTGACATCATTCGACCGACAACAAAGGGCGAACAAATTTTGCCGTCAACGGCGGACGACAATGGCTGCCGTTAGCCACCTAATGAACTAACAGCGTAATTATTGCCGTCTGCTTTCTTTGCCGTCAGCTGCTGATGGTAAAGGCCCCTTTGCCGTCAGCCGCCGAAAGCAGACGCCAAAGTAGCTCTTTGCCAATCCTTACTTTGCTGGAGCCTTTTGCCGTCAGCGGCAGATGGCAGAGACCTTTGCCGTCCGCCGTTCCTGCCTTTGTCGTCTACCATGGCAGATGGCAAAGTAGCTGATTCCTATAGTGATAGAAGATATGGTCAACATAGTGATGTTCACCATTGAAAACTACTCCATATCACGTGATGATCGGACATGGTTTAGTTGATATGGATCAGGTGATCACTTAGATGATTAGAGAGATGTCTATCTAAGTGGGAGTTCTTAAGTAATTTGATTAATTGAACCTTAATTTATCATGAACTTAGTACCTGATAGTATTTTGCATGTCTATGTTGTTGTAGATAGATGGCCCATGCTATTGTTCCGTTGAATTTTAATGCGTTCCTAGAGAAAGCTAAGTTGAAAGATGATGGTAGCAACTACACGGGCTGGGTCCATAACTTGAGGATTATCCTCATTGCTGCACAGAAGAATTACGTCCTGGAAATACCGGTAGGTGATAAACCCGCTGCATGAGCAACGCCAGATGTTGTGAACACCTGGTAGAGCAAAGTTGATGACTACTCGATAGTTCAGTGTGCCATGCTTTATGGCTTACAACCGGGACTTCAACGATGTTTTGAACGTCATGGAGCATATGAGATGTTCTAGGAGTTGAAGTTAATATTTCAAGCAAATGCCCGGATTGAGAGATATGAAGTCTCCAATAAGTTCTACAGCTACAAAATGGAGGAGAATAGTTCTATTAGTGAACATATACTCAGAATATCTGGGTACCACAACCACTTGACTCAACTGGGAGTTAATCTTCCTGATGATAGTGTCATTGACAGAGTTCTTCAATCACTGCCGCCAAGCTACAAGAGCTTCGTGATGAACTATAATATGCAAGGGATGGATAAGACGATTCCTGAGCTCTTCGCAATGCTAAAGGCTACGGAGGTAGAAATCAAGAAGGAGGATCAAGTGTTGATGGTCAACAAGACCACCAGTTTTAAGAAAAAGGGTAAAGGGAAGAAAGGGAACTTCAAGAAGAACAACAAGCCAGTTGCTGCTCAAGTGAAGAAACCCAAGTCTGGACCTAAGCCTGAGACTGAGTGCTTCTACTTCAAATGGACTGGTCACTAGAAGTGGAACTGGCCCAAGTATTTGGCGGAGAAGAAGGATGGCAAAGTGAAAGGTATATTTGATATACATGTTATTGATGTGTACCTTACTAATGCTCGCAGTAGTGCCTGGGAGTTGATACTGGTTCAGTTGCTAACATTTGGAACTTGAAACGGGGGCTACGGATTAAGCGAAGATTGGCTAAGGACGAGGTGACGATGCGCGTGAGAAATAGCTCCAAAGTCGATGTGATCATCGTCGGCACGCTACCTCTATATCTACCTTCGGGATTAGTTTTAGACCTAAATAATTGTTATTTGGTGCCAGCGTTGAGCATGAACATTATATCTAGATCTTGTTTGATGCGAGAGGGTTATTTATTTAAATCAGAGAATAATGGTTGTTCTATTTATATGAGTAATATCTTTTATGGTCATGCACCCTTGATGAGTGGTCTATTTTTACTAAATCTTGATAGTAGTGATACACATGTTCATAGTATTGAAGCCAAAAGATGCAGAGTTGATAATGATAGTGCAACTTATTTGTGGCATTGCCGTTTAGGTCATATTGGTGTAATGTGCATGAAGAAACTCCATTCTGATGGACTTCTGGAATCACTTGATTATGAATCACTCGGTACTTGCGAACCATGCCTCATGGGCAAGATGACTAAAAACTCCATTCTCCGGAATAATGGAGCGAGCAACAGAGTTATTGGAAATCATCCATACTGATGTATGTGGTCCAATGAACATTGAGGCTCACAGTGGATATCGTTGTTTTCTCACCTTCACAGATGATTTGAGCAGATATGGGTATATCTACTTAATGAAACATAAGTATGAAACATTTGAAAAGTTCAAAGAATTTTAGAGTGAAGTGGAAAATCATCATAACAAGAAAATAAAGTTTCTATGATCTGATCGTGGAGGGGAATATTTGTGTTATGAATTTGGTCTTCATTTGAAACAATGCGGAATAGTTTCGCAACTCACACCACCTGGAACACCAGAACATAATGGTGTGTCCGAATGTCGTAATCGTACTTTACTAGATATGGTGCGATCTATGATGTCTCTTACTGATTTACCACTATCATTTTGGGGTTATGCTTTAGAGACGGTTGCATTCACGTTAAATAGGGCACCATCTAAATCCGTTGAGATGACACCTTATGAACTGTGGTTTAGCAAGAAACACAAGTTGTCGTTTCTTAAAGTTTGTGGCTGCGATGCTTATGTGAAGAAGCTTCAACCTGATAAGCTCAACCCAAATCGGAGAAATGTGTCTTCATAGGATACCCAAAGGAGACTGTTGGGTACACCTTCTATCACAGATCCGAAGGCAAGATATTCGTTGCTAAGAATGGATCCTTTCTAGAGAAATAGTTTCTCTCGAAAGAAGTGAGTGGGAGGAAAGTAGAACTTGATGAGGTAATTGTACCTTCTCCCTTATTGGAAAGTAGTTCATCACTGAAATCGGTTCCAGTGATTCCTACACTAGTAAGTGAGGAAGCTAATGATGATGATCATGAAACTTCTGATCAAGTTACTACTGAACCTCGTAGGTCAACCAGAGTAAGATCCGCACCAGAGTGGTACAGTAATCTTGTTCTGGAAGTCATGTTACTTGACCATGATGAACCTACAAACTATGAGGAAGCGAAGATGAGCCCAGATTCCGCAAAATGGCTTGAGGCCATGAAATCTGAGATGGGATCCATGTATGAGAACAAAGTATGGACTTTGGTTGACTTACCCGATGAACAACAGACCATAGAGAATAAATGGATCTTCAAGAATAAGACTAACGCTGCCGGTAATGTTACTGTCTATAAAGCTCGACTTGTTGCGAAAGGTTTTCGACAAGTTCAAGGAGTTGACTACGATGAGACCTTCTCACCCGTAGCGATGCTTAAGTCCATTCGAATCATGTTAGAAACTGCCGCATTTTATGATTATGAAATTTGGCAAATGGATGTCAAAACTGCATTCTTTAATGGATATCTTAAAAAAGAGTTGTATATGATGCAACCAGAAGGTTTTGTCAATCCAAAAGGTGCTAACAAAGTATGCAAGCTCCAGCGATCCATTTATGGACTGGTGGAAGCCTCTCGGAGTTGGAATATACGCTTTCATAGTGTGATCAAAGCATATGGTTTTATACAGACTTTTGGAGAAGTCTGTATTTACAAGAAAGTGAGTGGGAGCTCTGTAGCATTTCTGATATTATATATGGATGACATATTGCTGATCGAAAATGATACTGAATTTCTGAAGAGCATAAAAGGATACTTGAATAAGAATTTTTCAATGAAAGACCTCAATGAAGCTGCTTATATATTGGGCATCAAGATCTATAGAGATAGATCAAGACACTTAATTGGACTTTCACAAAGCACATACCTTGATAAAGTTTTGAAGAAGTTCAAAATGGATCAAGCAAAGAAAGGGTTCTTTCCTGTGTTATAAGGTGTGAAGTTGAGTCAAACTTAATGCCCGACCACTTCAGAAGATAGAGAGAAAATGAAAGGTGTTCCCTATGCTTCAGCCATAGGCTCTATCATGTATGAAATGTTGTGTACCAGACTTGATGTGTGCCTTGCTATCAGTCTAGCAGGGAGGTACCAAAGTAATCACGAAGTGGATCAATGGGCGGCGGTCAAGAACATCTTGAAATACCTGAAAAGGACTAAGGATATGTTTCTCGTATATGGAGGTGACAAAGAGCTCGTCATAAACGTGTTACGTCGATGCAAGCTTTGACACTAATCCGGATGACTCTAAGTCACAAACCGGACACATGTTTTTATTAAATGGTGGAGCTGTCAGTTGGTGCAGTTCCAAGCAGAGCGTCGTGGCGGGATCTACGTGTGAAGCGGAATACATAGCTGCTTCGGAAGCAGCAAATGAAGGAGTCTGGATGAAGGAGTTCATATCTGATCTAGGTGTTATACCTAGTGCATCGGGTCCAATGAAAATCTTTTGTGACAATACTGGTGCAATTGCCTTGGCAAAGGAATCCAGATTTCACAAGAGAATCGAGCACATCAAGAGATGCTTCAATTCCATCCGCGATCAAGTCAAGGCGGGACACATAGAGATTTTCAAGATACATACGGATCTGAATTTTGCAGACCCGTTGACTAAGCCTCTCTCACGAGCAAAACATGATCAACACCAAGACTCCATGGGTGTTAGAATCATTACTGCGTAATCTAGATTATGGACTCTAGTGCAAGTGGGAGACTGAAGGAAATATGCCCTAGAGGCAATAATAAAGTTGTTATTTATATTTCCTTATATCATGATAAATGTTTATTATTCATGCTAGAATTGTATTAACCGGAAACTTAGTACATGTGTGAATGCATAGACAAACACAGAGTCACTAGTATGCCTCTACTTGACTAGCTCGTTGAATCAAAGATGGTTAATGAGATCACATCATTAGAGAATGATGTGATTGACTTGACCCATTCCGTTAGCTTAGCACGATGATCGTTTAGTTTGTTGCTATTCCTTTCTCCATAACTTATACATGTTCCTATGACTATGAGATCATGCAACTCCCGAATACCAGAGGAACACTTTGTGTGCTACCAAACGTCACAACGTAACTGGGTGATTATAAAGGTGCTCTACAGGTGTCTCCGATGGTGTTTGTTGAGTTGGCATAGATCGAGATTAGGATTTGTCACTCCGATTATCGGAGAGGTATCTCTAGGCCCTCTCGGTAATGCACATCAATATAAGCCTTGCAAGCAATGTGACTAACGAGTTAGTTGTGGGATGATGCATTATGGAACGAGTAAAGAGACTTGCCGGTAACGAGATTGAACTAGGTATTGAGATACCGACAATCGAATCTCGGGCAAGTAACAGACCGATGACAAAGGGAACAACATATATCGTTATGCGATTTGACCGATAAAGATCCTCGTAGAATATGCGGGAGCCAATATGAACATCTAGATCCCGCTATTCATTATTGACCGGAGACGTGTCTCGATCATGTCTACATAGTTCTCGAACCCGTAGGGTCCACACGCTTAACGTTCGGTGACGATCGGTATTATGAGTTTATGTGTTTTGATGAACCGAAGGTTGTTCGGAGTCCCGGATGTGATCACGGGCATGACGAGGAGTCTCGAAATGGTTGAGACATAAAGATCGATATATTGGAAGCCTATTGACGGTGTCCTGGACTAGAGGGAGTCGCCATGTCGTCTCCCGACCAGCTAGATCGGGCCAAGGACCCCCATGGTGGTTCATTATTGGGCCAGTTCGGACAGCCCATGCCGCATACAAGGAAGACTCCACAAGACTTGGCGCCCAAGACAAGGACTCTCCTAAAACCCTAGGCCTTCGGTGTCTTATATAAACGGAGGCCACGCTAGTCAATAGGCATCTCATATTCATTAGATCAATCTCGTGATAGATATATGTACTATGTACTATCCTCATATCAATAAATCAAAAGCAGGACATAAGGTATTATCTCTTCAAGAGAGACCGAACCTGGATAAAATCATGTATCCATATTACAATCGCTCCAAAATGCCTAGCTTAGGACCCTTACTACGAGATACGCCGGATATAGAACCGACATTGGTGCTTTCAGTGAGAGCCTGCTAGGTGTTCGTCGCGGTTCGATGGATTGCTTTCATCTACATCGGTTACTGACCTCAGATCGAAAGAAACTTCGGCGCCAGCATGAACCAGGTGATATTCTTCTGATTAGATCATTCTTCAAGGAATAATTTATTCAGAACTCTGCTGCCTTTTTGCATTAATTCTTCGCAGATCGAAGTTTAAGGCGGCCGTGTCCATGAGCAACGCGCGCTACCTTTCCTCGCTGGTTGGCCGCGCAGCATATAAGAGCATCAGCCGAATACTAGTCCAACTAGTCAAAACCAAGACGGTGCGCTGCCACCTTTTTCCTCGGCCGGCCGAAGTCCCAGGCCAAGTCCCTTGGCCGATGCCCTACTACCAGTACTAGTCCCGTGGAGAAGAATCTACTAGTACTATTCCTGTAGAGAAGAATCTACTCCACGTGAAAATCAGGAAAGTTAATCAATTTGTTTATTGATATTACTAGTCTAAGTGCAGCTCGATCTTTGAGATTTAATCTATGCATAGTGTGCCTTAGCTTTGCTTTGCTAATTCACGTGAAGGTCACCTAGGACCTTGGAGAAAAAATTCCCCTTCGATCCACGACGTGCAGACTAATTACAGGTTCTATTTTTCCAATTACATGCATAGTATATATTAAATACACACTGGATTTTGTTCTGCTGGTTTGCATGATTTTTTCTATGTAGACCTTTAGCGACCGATTTAAAATTCGGTTCGTCGACATGACGGCTCCATCTGAACATAAAGTCACATGAGGAGATGATACTCGCGCAAGTCTCATAACCAAACTAGCGAAGTGAAAGCATAATCATGAATATACTAGCAAGGCGTTAGCTCCGGCTTGATCGGCTTCTTAGGGGTGCACGCAAAGCACCGCATACATAGAGTGGCAGCAGCACGTCCCGAGCGACCACGTGGAGATGAGGACCTCCGAACACACATCAGGGAGATTTTTTTTCATACTCCTAGTTGGTCGCTGGTCTTCTGCTATTTTTTTGCTGAAAATTGCATAAATCTATAACCCAATTGGTTACACTAGTTTTGCAGTATGGCACCTCGATTTTGGTCAACGAATTCTAGTAATTCAAATCAGTCCCGGTCATCGCCGTCAAACAGGTTTTAATTTTCCTAACTATTCGGTTAGCTACTAAAATTATTGCATACAGTATATTTTCTGTTGTTTTTGCAATGCATTATTTTGCAGGGATATTTTGTCGACACTTGTGTACGACGTTGGTCTAGCCGGCGTCTCGCCGTCACTGAGGTTGGCTGACCTGTGTCGACATCGCCTCGCCACAATGCCGTCATGCCATCGAGCTAGCCTCAGCGCTCAGGCCATATTTACCAAACTTTTTCACTTCACATAAACTAATTATGCACCTTTTTTTCATTATTATTATTTCTTGGTTGCACTACTTTGTACGTGCAGGCAATCTATTTAGGTTGGGCCGCGCTAAGACCTCGGCAAGCCGTTGTCGTCGTCCCGCCTGCGTTGACGCGTGTCCCTATGTCAACTTTTCCGCATTGCTGCTCCGCCGGGCTGACCTTGTCGCCTAGGCCATTTTTATTCAATTTTGTACTTCACTTATGTCAATTAAGTATAAGATTTTTTTATTTTTGAACTGTACTATTTTACATGTGTAGGTAATCGACTTCGACTGCGTCACGCGGTCACTTCGGCAAGCCGACGTCGTCCCAATCGACATAAATCGGCTGGCGTGATCACCTTGTTGGTCGAATGGCCATACCGGCACGTTCAGTTGCCTTGGGGACTTCGACATCATTGAGAGAGCTCTGCCTCATCAGATGTTCGGCGACGGTCCATATTTCTTTTATTACTCACTTTGCATAAATTATTAATCATGCAACTTTTATTAATATTTTTATTATTATTACTATAATCTCCGGCTTGCACTATCTTTTGTGCAGAGGTAAATGATTCGGATTTGGCAGCGTTGTCACCTTGGCTGGACCGGGGGCTTCTTCATCTTTTCATTAACTCACGCCAGGTACTTCCACGTCACATTGCCGGCCTGCATCGGACGTGCTGTCTCGCCACTTCAGAGCGTCGAGCTCTTCGCTCTGCCACCTCGGGACTGGCTTCAAACCCGACGTGTGGCATAAAAATAACAAGGCATTGATAAAGGCCAAAACTTAAAGGGGCTCCTCGGATTCACTTTGGCGATCCTCAAAATCGAAGATGGAAAGATTTGTTGAACCAGTTTTCAAGACCGACGACCGAAGATGAAGAACAGTTCGGAAGAATCGAGGAGCGTCGCCAACTTGAAGACCGCTTCAGGGGGCTACTGAAGGTGTCCTGGACTAGGGGGGACTCATCATGTCGTCTCCCGACCAGCTATATCGGGCCGAGGACCCCCATGGTGGTTCATTATTGGGCCAGTTCGGACAGCCCATGCCGCATACAAGGAAGACTCCACAAGACTTGGCGCCCAAGACAAGGACTCTCATAAAACCCTAGGCCTCCGGTGTCTTATATAAACCGAGGCCAGGCTAGTCAATAGGCATCTCATATTCATTAGATCAATCTCGTGGTAGATACATGTACTATGTACTATCCTCATATCAATACAATCAAAAGCAGGACGTAAGGTATTATCTCTTCAAGAGAGCCCGAACCTGGCTAAAATCATGTGTCCATGTTACCATCGCTCCAAGACGCCTAGCTTAGGACCCCTACTACGAGATACGCCGGATATAGAACCGACACCTATGTTTGGACATCGGAAAGGTTCCGAGTGAGTTCGGGCATATACCGGAGTACCGGGGGGGTTACCGGAACCCCCCGGGAAATATATGGGCCCTAATGGGCTTTACTGGAGAGAGAGAGAGAGAGAGGCAGCCAGGGCAGGCCGCGCACGCCCTCTCCCTCTGGTCCGAATTGGACTAGGAAGGGGGCGCCCCCCTTTCGTTCCGCCCTCTCTCCCCCTTCCTTCTCTCCTAGTCCAACTAGGGAAGGGGTGGGAATCCTACTCCCGAAGGGAGTAGGACTCCTCCAGGGCGCGCCATAGAGGGCCGGCCCTCCCCCTCCTCCACTCCTTTATATATGGGGGAGGGGGCACCCCATAGACACACAAGTTGATCATTGATCTCTTAGCAGTGTGCGGTGCCCCCCTCCACCATAATCCACCTCGGTCATATCGTAGTGGTGCTTAGGTGAAGCCATGTTCCAGTAGCATCATCATCACCGTCATCACGCCGTCGTGCTAACGAAGCTCTCCCTCGACACTCTGCTGGATCGTGAGTTCGTGGGACGTCACCGAGCCGAATGTGTGCAGATCGCGGAGGTGCCATACTTTCGGTACTAGGATCGGTCGATCGTGAAGACGTATGACTACATCAACCGCGTTGTCATAACGCTTCCGCTTATGGTCTACGAGGGTACGTAGACAACACTCTCCCCTCTCGTTGCTATGCATCACCATGATCTTGCGTGTGCGTAGGATTTTTTTTTGAAATTACTGTGTTTCCCAATAGTAATGTCAATGAGAAATACGTACTCCCCCAAGCTTAGGCTTTAGCTAGCTTGGCAGTCACCATTCGTGGTTAGGGTAATACTCAAAGTGATAGCTCGTGGAGGCTCTAGGTGCGGCCTCCTCAGCCAGATGGGTAGCCTCTACCGTTGCGTTGTACTCGTGTGCCTCTCTCTCATAAATATAGTATCTTCCTGTACTCTGGAAATGAAAGAGAGTAGGTGCAGGGAAAATAACAGGTACAATAGGGTTTTTTTTATCGAACATCAAGTTGTAATTGTAATTCTGAGCTCCATACTTAATAAACTTAAGATGCTGCATTGCATCAAAGTCTAAATATTGGTCAGGTAAAATAGGACCATTGGGCAAAGGTGAAACCCCTAGCCTTGCAGCTACGCGCAAAGCATAAATTCCTCCATAAAAATGACCATCGTCAGCATTACATTGCAGCCTCCGTGCAACAATTGCTCCAAGATTATACTGTTTAATGCCTATTAAGGCAATATGTAAGAGGCTCAAGTCCGGGGCATAGAGTGTACTGCAATCTTGTTTGCCCATGATGCAGTTGCCATTAAAAGTGCAAAGTAACGGATAGAGGGAAATTGTATACTTTTTATTCTAGCTTGTGTAACTCCTCTATCCTCACCATAGTAGAGGATGCCCAGGAACATCTGATGATCAGATTTTGGTGGTTCATCTAGCGAACTGCAATATGGTATTTTGCACGCACCAAAGATTTCTTCTAAAGGCATACCATAGGCTCTATCATAAAGGCAAAACGAGACTCTAGAATCAAGAGAATGGTACTTAACTTTTTGGCGAACGAGTGAGTAAGATTGTGATGCTGAATACATTTATCTGCGATGAAGGGAGCGAACTCAGTGTTATGAACATACTGATCAAATTCTTCTTTAATACTTGCACCTATCATGAACTTGTCACATGGCCATAGGCACGATTTGCTGTCGGTATCCCATACCGAGCTTGCCCTTGGTTCAACATAAGTTTGTCGTATCGAGCTCTCACTCGACGATGCCTCCGAGGACCTTCTCCTCGAAGAACTCCTCTTGAAGAAGTTCATTTTTGTACGAACAAATTTCTGAAATTTTTGGGCCACAAAATAATATCAATGAAACTTCCCAAAACTTATAGCAACTACTCAAATGGGTGTCCAAAGGCTATATCAAGCACTCAAACTACTTGGAACTCAAAGAATTCAACATGCAAGCTCATTTTTAGTAGCACCAAGAGTAGCTAATACTCAAAATATAAACCACTGAAGCAAAAACTAATTGGAGAAATGGAGGAGTCACATACCAAGTAGAAATCCCCCAAAACAGTTTCGGAAATGGAGAGAGAGAGCGCGCGCTACATGGATTTTCTTTCTAGAGGTGAGTGACGATGTGAGCTAAGAGATCAAGTAAGGTGGTCCTCATGGGGTCCCATTACCCACCAGGGCACACCATGGGGGTGTGACGCGCCCCGGTTCCTAGTGGGCACCTAGGGCACTCCCCTGTGGTATTACCAGTGCCAGAAATTCTCAAATATTTAGAAAAAATTGTGTTAAAAATTTCATGTCATTCTGAGCAGTTTTATTTTTGGGCTATTTTTACCGCACGTATAATTCAGAAAACCGGATAATCATGGCATTTTATTGTATTTAACTAAAAATAACAGAAAACAAAAGATAAGAACAGAAGGTTGTGCTTACTAAATTCATCGATCACATGTCTCTAAAAAAGAATCTATTAATAAGGTTGATCAAGTCTTATTAACAAACTACTTTCGATTAACATGAAACCACAGAATCTTTGTATAACACTAGGTTACCTCTACGGTAATATACATGTCCCCTACAATAATTATTTCATATTTCTTTTTGGAAGTAGAAAGAGGGAGCTGAAAACTTCTAATAGCAATTGTTGGAGTCTTTTCAATAACATTAATACCATTCACTTGAAATTGTTTCTTCGGAAAGTGCATCGTATGCTCATTACCATTGATATGAAAAGTGACCTTGATTTTGTTGCAATCAATAATAGCCCCTGCAGTATTCAAAAAGGGTTTACCAAGGATAATCGACATGTTGTCATCCTCGGGCATATCAAGTATAACAAAGTATGTTAAGATAGTAACATTTGCAACCACAACGGGCATATCCTCATAGACATCGATAGGTATGGTAGTTGATTTGTCTGCCATTTGCAATGATATTGTAGCATCCCAAATTTTCAATTTGGAATGTTATACAGAGGTCATCATATGCATATCATATTTTATTGCATTTTGTTTTGCGATCCTCGAAATTCTAAGCAACTCAAGGACCCACGGAGAGAGTTGGGGATTTCATCGTTTTCGTATTTGAATTTTCTCAAATATCGAAACAAGGATCATTTTGGTTTTATTATTTTTCTCTCCAAAAATATTTCTAATTAAAATATATGAGAGGACATAATATGACTTCTCCAAAATAAATGAATTACTCGAGGAAAAATGTTAAAATCAAATAAATATTCTATTTGGATTTTTATTGCTATTTTATTTGAATTAGAAAAATATGCATTTTTAAAAATTGCATTTTTAGGCCAAGAAAATGTTCATCATGTTCTAAATATTTCATTTAGACTGTGAAAATTTGTTTTGCCATTTTTAGATTTTTGTTTTTATTATATTAGGATTTTTCTCGGCGGAATCCGTTTCAAAAAAATTCGTAAGCCCAGCCGGTCCACTTCGGCGACGCTGCCATCGTCGTCCCCGAGTTGGACTCCTCGAGGGAGTCCGACGCCGCCGCGCTTTGCCACCCCCTCCCGCACGCCACCTCGCGCCCCCCTTTTATAAGCAGACCCGCCCCCTAGAGCCGCACATCGCCCGCGCCACCGCCTGCCCTCGCCAGCCCCGCCGCCGAGCCGAGCCGCCGCCCGCACCGCCGCCGCTTGCCGCCGCCGCTCCGCCCCACGCCGTGCCGCCGCTCGCCGCCGCTGCACCACGCCGCGCCGTCGCCAGCCCCGCCGGAGCCGCCCGTTCGCCGGATCGAGCCACCATTTTTCGGATCTCGCCCGCCGGTAGGTAAAAACCTCGGTTTTTTTAAAACCCTAGACCGGTTTATTTGTCTAGCGGACGTCCGTCCATCCATTCGTTTTAACGAACACTGTTCACCGGTTCGGTTCAGACTAGCGAATGTTCATTCGATAGTCTTTTCTTTTTTATTTTATTTTCGGCCAGGGACCTATCCGCGATTATTATCGCAGATTAGCCCTTGATCTTCAAACCCTTGTCGTTTCTCAACCGTTTGTCCAAATTCATTGAAACCAACGCCAAAATCTTCGTCTCAAGCCCCTCTTTCTGTTTAATCAACTTGAACAATGTTGACCGTAGCTTTAGTTCCGTAGCTCCGATTCGATTGATTCTTTTTGCAGATCGAATCTCTTTGGTTGAGTTTTCATATTCGATCTTCTTATTTGAGTTTTACCGGTGCATCTATGCTTGAGTGCTTATGTATGCTATTGTTTGTGTGCGATAGAATTCCCGTGGGAGAAGCATGCTACTATGAGTCACTAGGTTTTGCAGATCGTCAGCAGGGCAAGTAACACTTTGATCATACTTTTCATTACCCAGTTTTTATGCATTAGTTTCAACCCTCAAACGTTGCATGAGTAGGATTGATAACCTATGGGTATTGTGAAGTAGTTGATGAGGTAGGAACCTACTATCTTATATTCAAACCCCTGGGTGTTACTATGTTGTGCTTATACTACTATGCTATGCTCGTAGATGTGGATTGGTTTGTGAGATTCATGAAAGATGTGAGAGTTATTTATATCTAAGGGTTAACTTAAGGTGGCTACTTGAATACACATCTGGGTGGATTGGTTGGGGCACCCTGGGGACATACCAGTGGCATTCCCGGACACTTGGGGTCATACCAGTGTTTTCCTAGGAGATCCCGGGGTTATCGTGTGATCATCCTATGGTTCGCCATCCAGGCTCAAAGGGATCATAAGATTATTCATGCTAGAAACTTCCGTGTGCAGCCACAAGCCATTATGGGCTCTGGCATAGTTGAGTATGTTGCATGACCTCTTTCAGTGGTAGGCTAGCAGATGTAGGGGATGTAGGTTGGTACTGTCTACCCGGGGTTAGAGTTAATACTTCTGAAAGACTGTGTCTCGGTCATCTGTTTCTCAAACACCATGTAGTGCGAGAAATCCAACGGAGGAGATCGATTCTTGTGGGGAAAAGTGTGCAAACCTCTACAGAGTGTACAAACTAATCATGGTTAGCCGTGTCCCCGGTTATGGACATCTTGACTATCTGGTTCTTGGATTATCATGTTGATCTCATCACTCTAATTTAACTTGTTGGGTTGATAATTACTTTTAATTGGGATTGAGATGGGGGTACCATTCTCAATGTTTCAACTACCATGACAGTTAAATAAAATATACTCCTTTGTTGTAGGGACAAATTGGTTTTTCGCAAAACATTATAACCGTAGAGCTTCCACCAGCCATATATGCATGTAGGGATATCATTTATTCTGTTCATTGCTCTACTGTGTTATATTTCCAGCATATTCCATGTACTGACCCATTTTTGGGATGGAACATATCATGTTGCAGACTTTTCAGACGAAGAGTAAGGTGCGCTAAGTCATTTGTCGTGCACTTAGCTATGCCGTTGGATTTGATGGACACACTTTATCTTCCAAGCCTTCCGCCGTTTTCTTATTTAGATGGCCTTAAGCCATATTTATGGTAATGAGCTCTCCCTTAAGACATTCGATGTAATAAGTGTGTGATTGCTACTCTGTTATAAATACATTCGAGTACTACATGTGTCAGCATTACCGATCCAGGGATGACACTGAACACAGAGACTTGACCGCCTGAGGTCGGGTCGCTACAAGATGGTATCAGAGCACACGCTGCATGTAGGACACGGCCACTAAGATAAGCCATAGGTCACTCTCCTCTACTCATTTCTGACTCCTCTCCATTTTCTACTCTTTAGGATGGCAGACTCAAGGAACAAGTTTGCACAACTAGATGAAGACACACCCTTTTGACGACACTTGAAGGAACTCACTAGGTACCTGAACATTGGAATACCTAGCTTCACCAGGACCTACACCACCACTTTACCATAAGAGGAGCATTGGATGATTCGAGTTCAAGTTCCAGGAAGGACATTCACGCCAGTTAATGAGCCCATAGAGTTTTTCCTCGATGCACCAACCCGGAGTCTAGGAAAAAGCATGTGATACGTCTGCAACGTATCTATAATTTTTGATTGTTACATGCTATTATATTATCTGTTTTGGATGTTAATGGGCTTTATTTTACACTTTAATATTATTTTTGGGACTAACCTATTAACCGAAGCCCCAGCCCAAATTGCTATTTTTTGCCTATTTCAGTGTTTCACGGAAAAGGAATATCAAACGGAGTCCAAAAGGAATGAAACCTTCGGTAGCGTGATTTTTGGGAAAAATGTGATCCAGGGGACTTGGAATGGACGTCAAGAAACAATCAAGGAGGCCACGAGGCAGGGGGCGTGCCTACCCCCTGGGCGCGCCCTCCACCCCCTGGGCGCACCCTCCACCCTCGTGGGCCCCTTTAGTTGGAGCGGATTCGATGAATAGGGTCCTTATGAAGGGTAAATAGAAGTTGACAAATCACGTTGTGGCTTTTACGTAGGTAAGAAAACATTCTTTCTAGAACCCTTTTGCAGCCACGTAAAACTTGCAACAACAATTAGAGGACGTCTAACTTGTTTTTGCAGCAAATGCTTTGTGATGTGATATGGCCAAAGTTGTGATGAATGATGAATGATATATATGTGATGTATGAGATCATGTTCTTGTAATAGGAATCACGACTTGCATGTCGATGAGTATGACAACCAGCAGGACCCATAGGAGTTGTCTTTATTTTTTGTATGACATGCGTGTCATTGAGAAACGCCATGTAAATTACTTTACTTTATTGCTAAACGTGTTAGCCATAATAGTAGAAGTAATAGTTGGCGAGCAACTTCATGGAGACACGATGATGGAGATCATGATGATGGAGATCATGGTGTCATGCCGGTGACAAGATGATCATGGAGCCCCAAGATGGAGATCAAAGGAGCTATGTGATATTGGCCATATCATGTCACTATTATTATTTGATTGGATGTGATGTTTATCATGTTTTTGCATCTTGTTTACTTAGAACGGCGGTAGTAAATAAGATAATCCCTCATAATAATTTCAAGAAAGTGTTCCCCCTAACTGTGCACCATTGCGACAGTTTGTTGTTTCGAAGCACCACGTGATGATCGGGTGTGATAGATTCCAACGTTCACATACAACGGGGGTAAGACAGATTTACACATGCAAACACTTAGGTTGACTTGACAAGCCTAGCATGTACAGACATGGCCTCGGAACACAGAAGACTGAAAGGTCGAGCATGAGTCGTATACAAGATACGATCAACATGAAGATGTTCACCGATGTTGACTAGTCCGTCTCACTTGATGATCGGACATGGCCTAGTTAACTCGGATCATGTTATACTTAGATGACTGGAGGGATGTCTATCTAAGTGGGAGTTCATTATATAATTTGATTAGATGAACTTAATTATCATGAACTTAGTCTAAAATCTTTACAATATGTCTTGTAGATCAAATGGCCAACGTTGTCCTCAACTTCAACGCGTTCCTAGAGAAAACCAAGCTGAAAGACGATGGCAGCAACTATACGGACTGGGTCCGGAACCTGAGGATCACCCTCATAGCTGCCAAGAAAGAATATGTCCTACAAGCACCGCTAGGTGACGCACCCGTCCCACAGAACCAAGACATTATGAACGCTTGGCAGACACGTGCTGATGATTACTCCCTCGTTCACTGTGGCATGCTTTACAGCTTAGAACCGGGGCTCCAAAAGCGTTTTGAGGGACCCAGAGCATATGAGATGTTCGAAGAGCTAAAAATGGTTTTCCAAGCTCATGCCCGGGTCGAGAGATATGAAGTCTCCGACAAGTTCTTCAGCTGTAAGATGGAGGAAAATAGTTCTGTCAGTGAGCACATACTCACTATGTCTGGATTACATAACCGCTTAACTCAGCTGGGAGTTAATCTCCCGGATGACGCGGTCATTGACAGAATCCTTCAGTCGCTTCCACCGAGCTACAAGAGCTTTGTGATGAACTTTAATATGCAGGGGATGGAAAAGACCATTCCTAAAGTATTTTCAATGCTGAAATCAGCAGAGGTAGAAGTCAAAAAGGACCATCGAGTGTTGATGGTGAATAAAACCACTAAGTTCAAGAAAGGCAATGGTAAGAAGAACTTCAAGAAGGACGGCAAGGGAGTTGCCGTGCCCGGTAAGCAAGCTGCCGGGAAGAAGCCAAAGAATGGACCCAAGCCCGAGACTGAGTGTTTTTATTGCAAGGGAAGTGGTCATTGGAAGCGGAACTGCCCAAAATACTTAGCGGACAAGAAGGCCGGCAAAACGAAAGGTATATGTGATATACATGTAATTGATGTGTACCTTACCAGTACTCGTAGTAGCTCCTGGGTATTTGATACCGGTGCAGTTGCTCACATTTGTAACTCAAAGCAGGAGCTGCGGAATAAACGGAGACTGGCGAAGGACGAGGTGACGATGCGCGTTGGGAATGGTTCCAAGGTCGATGTGATCGCCGTCGGCACGCTACCTCTACATTTACCTACGGGATTAGTTTTGAACCTCAATACTTGTTATTTAGTGCCAAGTTTGAGCATGAACATTGTATCAGGATCTCGTTTAATACGAGATGGCTACTCATTTAAATCCGAGAATAATGGTTGTTCTATGTTTTATGGTCATGCTCCTATGGTGAATGATTTATTCATAATGAATCTCGAGCGTAATGCTACACATATTCATAGTGTGAATACCAAAAGATGTAAGGTTGATAATGACAGTCCCACATACTTGTGGCACTGCCGCCTTGGTCACATAGGTGTCAAACGCATGAAGAAGCTCCATGCAGATGGACTTTTAGAGTCTCTTGATTATGAATCATTTGACACGTGCGAACCATGCCTCATGGGTAAGATGACCAAGACTCCGTTCTCAGGAACAATGGAGCGAGCAACCAACCTATTGTAAATCATACATACTGATGTGTGCGGTCCAATGAGTGTTGAGGCCCGTGGTGGCTATCGTTATGTTCTCACCCTCACTGATGACTCAAGTAGATATGGATATATCTACTTAATGAAACACAAGTCTGAAACCTTTGAAAAGTTCAAGGAATTTCAGAGTGAGGTTGAGAATCAACGTGACAGAAAAATCAAGTTTTTGCGATCAGATCGTGGAGGAGAATACTCGAGTCACGAATCTGGCACACACTTAAGAAAATGTGGAATAGTTTCACAACTCACGCCGCCTGGAACACCTCAGTGTAATGGTGTGTCTGAACGTCGTAATCGCACTCTATTGGATATGGTGCGATCTATGATGTCTCTTACCGATTTACCGCTGTCATTTCGGGGCTATGCTTTAGAGACTACCGCATTCACTTCAAATAGGGCTTCGTCGAAATCCGTTGAGACGACACCGTATGAATTATGGTTTGGGAAGAAGCCTAAGCTGTCGTTTCTAAAAGTTTGGGGATGCGATGCTTATGTCAAGAAACTTCAACCTGAAAAGCTCGAACCCAAGTCGGAAAAATGCGTCTTCATAGGATACCCTAAAGAAACTATTGGGTATACCTTCTACCTCAGATCCAAAGGCAAGATCTTTGTTGCCAAGAATAGATCCTTTCTAGAGAAGGAGTTTCTCTCGAAAGAAGTAAGTGGGAGGAAAGTGGAACTTGATGAAGTATTACCTCTTGAACCGGAAAGTGGCGCAACACAGGAAAATGTTCCTGTAGTGCCTGCACCAATTAGAGAGGAAGTTAATGATGATGATCAAGATACTTCTGATCAAGCTCCTACTGAACTTCGAAGGTCCACAAGGACACGTTCCGCACCAGAGTGGTACGACAACCCTGTCTTGGAAATCATGTTGTTAGACAACGGTGAACCTTCGAACTATGAAGAAGCGATGGCGGGCCCGGATTCCGACAAATGGCTGGAAGCCATGAAATCCGAGATAGGATCCATGTATGAAAACGAAGTATGGACTTTGACTGACTTGCCCGATGATCGGCGAGCCATAGAAAATAAATGGATCTTTAAGAAGAAGACAGACGCGGATGGTAATGTGACCATCTATAAAGCTAGGCTTGTCGCTAAGGGTTATCGACAAGTTCAACGGGTTGACTACGATGAGACATTCTCTCCCGTAGCAAAGCTGAAGTCCGTCCGAATCATGTTAGCAATTGCCGCATACTATGATTATGAGATATGGCAAATGGACGTCAAAACGGCATTCCTTAACGGTTATCTTAAGGAAGAACTGTATATGATGCAACCGGAAGGTTTTTTCGATCCTAAGAATGCTGACAAGGTGTGCAAGCTCCAACGCTCGATTTATGGGCTGGTGCAAGCATCTCGGAGTTGGAACATTCGCTTTGATGAGATGATCAAAGCGTTTGGGTTTATGCAGACTTATGGAGAAGCCTGCGTTTACAAGAAAGTGAGTGGGAGCTCTGTAGCATTTCTCATATTATATGTAGATGACATACTTTTGATGGGAAATGATATAGAGCTTTTGGACAGCATTAAGGCCTACTTGAATAAGAGTTTTTCAATGAAGGGCCTTCGAGAAGTTGCTTATATATTAGGCATCAAGATCTATAGAGATAGATCAAGACGCCTCATAGGTCTTTCACAAAGCACATACCTTGATAAGATATTGAAGAAGTTCAATATGGATCAGTCTAAGAAGGGGTTCTTGCCTGTGTTGCAAGGTGTGCAATTGAGCTCAGCTCAATGTCCGACCACGGCAGAAGATATAGAAGAGATGAGTGTCATCCCCTATGCCTCAGCCATAGGTTCTATTATGTATGCCATGCTGTGTACCAAACCTGATGTAAACCTTGTCGTAAGTTTGGTAGGAAGGTACCAAAGTAATCCCGGCAAGGAACACTGGACAGCGGTCAAGAATATCCTGAAGTACCTGAAAAGGACTAAGGAAATGTTTCTCTTTTATGGAGGTGACGAAGAGCTCGTCGTAAACGGTTACGTCGACGCTAGCTTCGACACAGATCTGGATGACTCTAAGTCACAAACCGGATACGTGTATATTTTGAATGGTGGGGCAGTAAGCTGGTGCAGTTGCAAGCAAAGCATTGTGGCGGGATCTACATGTGAAGCGGAGTACATGGCAGCCTCGGAGGCAGCACACGAAGCAGTCTGGGTGAAGGAGTTCATTACCGACCTAGGAGTCATACCCAATGCGTCGGGCCCGATGACTCTCTTCTGTGACAACACTGGAGCTATTGCCCTTGCCAAGGAGCCCAGGTTTCACAGGAAGACCAGGCATATCAAGCGTCGCTTCAACTCCATTCGTGAAAGTGTTCAAAATGGAGACATAGAGATTTGTAAAGTACATACGGACCTGAATGTAGCAGATCCGTTGACTAAACCTCTCCCTAGAGCAAAACATGATCAACACCAGAATTCCATGGGTGTTTGATTCATCACAATGTAACTAGATGATTGACTCTAGTGCAAGTGGGAGACTGTTGGAAATATGCCCTAGAGGCAATAATAAAATGATTATTATATTTCCTTGTTCATGATAATTGTCTATTATTCATGCTTTAATTGTATTATCCGGAAATCGTAATACATCTGTGAATACATAGACCACAATGTGTCCCTAGTGAGCCTCTAGTTGACTAGCTCGTTGATCAACAGATAGTCATGGTTTCCTGGCTATGGACATGGAGATGTCATTGATAACGGGATCACATCATTAGGAGAATGATGTGATGGACAAGACCCAATCCTAAACATAGCACAAGATCGTATAGTTCGTTTGGTGGAGTTTTTCCAATGTCAAGTATCTTTTCCTTAGACCATGAGATCGTGTAACTCCCGGATACCGTAGGAGTGCTCTGGGTGTACCAAACGTCACAACGTAACTGGGTGACTATAAAGGTATACTACGGGTATCTCCGAAAGTGTCTGTTGGGTTGACACGGATCAAGACTGGGATTTGTCACTCCATATGACGGAGAGGTATCTCTGGGCCCACTCGGTAATGCATCATCATAATGAGCTCAAAGTGACCAAGTGTCTGGTCACGGGATCATGCATTACGGTATGAGTAAAGTGACTTGCCGGTAACGAGATTGAACGAGGTATTGGGATACCGACGATCGAATCTCGGGCAAGTAACGTACCGATTGACAAAGGGAATTGTATACGGGGTTGCTTGAATCCTCGACATCATGGTTCATCCGATGAGATCATCAAGGAGCATGTGGGAGCCAACATGGGTATCTAGATCCCGCTGTTGGTTATTGATCGGAGAGCCGTCTTGGTCATGTCTACATGTCTCCCGAACCCGTAGAGTCTACACACTTAAGGTTCAGTGACGCTAGGGTTGTAGAGATATGAATATGCAGTAACCCAAAAGTTGTTCGGAGTCCCGGATGAGATCCTGGACGTCACGAGGAGTTCCGGAATGGTCCGGAGGTGAAGAATTATATATAGGAAGTGCAGTTTCGGCCATCGGGAGAGTTTCGGGGGTCACCGGTATTGTACCGGGACCACCGGAAGGGTCCTGGGGGTCCACCGGGTGGGGTCACCCATCCCGGAGGGCCCCATGGGCCAAAGTGGGGAGGGGAACCAGCCCATAGTGGGCTGGTGCGCCCCCCTTGGCCCACCCCATGCGCCTAGGGTTGGGAACCCTAGGGTGGGGGGGCGCCCCACCTGGCTTGGGGGGACTCCACCCCTTGGCCGCCGCCCCCCTAGGAGATCCCATCTCCTAGGGCCGGCGCCCCCCTAGGGGGCCTATATAAAGGGGGGGAGGGGGCAAAACACCCTTGAGTCTTGGCGCCTCCCTCTCCCCTGCTACACCTCTCCCTCTCGCAGTATAACGGCGAAGCCCTGCTGCGGTGACGCCCTGCATCCACCACCACGCCGTTGTGCTACTGGATCTTCATCAACCTCTCCTTCCCCCTTGCTGGATCAAGAAGGAAGAGACGTCACGCTGACCGTACGTGTGTTGAACACGGAGGTGCCATCCGTTCGGCGCTAGGATCTCCGGTGATTTGGATGACGTCGAGTACGACTTCCTCATCCCCGTTCTTTGAACGCTTCTGCGCGTGATCTACAAAGGTATGTAGATGCAATCCGATCACTCGTTGCTATATGAACTCATAGATGGATCTTGGTGAAACTGTAGGAAATTTTTTGTTTTCTGCAACGTTCCCCAACAATAACCTGTGGGTATTGGGAAGTAGTTGATGAGGTAGGAACCTACTATCTTATATTCAAACCCCTGGGTGTTACTACGTTGTGCTTATACTACTATGCTATGCTCGTAGATGTGGATTGGTTTGTGAGAGTCATGAAAGATGTGAGAGTTATTTATATCTAAGGGTTAACTTAAGGTGGCTACTTTAATACACATTTGGGTGGATTGGTTGGGGCACCCTGGGGACATACCAGTGGCATTCCCGGACACTTGGGGTTATACCAGTGTTTTCCTAGGAGACCCCGGGGTTACCGTGTGATCATCCTATGGTTCGCCATCCAGGCTCAAAGGGATCATAAGATTATTCATGCTAGAAACTTCCGTGTGCATCCACAAGCCATTATGCGCTCTGGCATAGTTGAGTATGTTGCATGACCTCTTTCAGTGGTAGGCTAGCAGATGTAGGGGATGTAGGTTGATACTGTCTACCCGGGGTTAGAGTTAATACTTCTGAAAGACTGTGTCTCGGTCATCTGTTTCTCAAACACCATGTAGTGCGAGAAATCCAACGGAGGAGATCGATTCTTGTGGGGAAAAGTGTGCAAACCTCTATAGAGTGTACAAACTAATCATGGTTAGCCGTGTCCCCGGTTATGGACATCTTGACTATCTGGTTCTTGGATTATCATGTTGATCTCATCACTCTAATTTAACTTGTTGGGTTGATAATTACTTTTAATTGGGATTGAGATGGGGGTACCATTCTCAATGTTTCAACTACCATGATAGTTGAATAAAATATACTCCTTTGTTGTAGGGAAAAATTGGTTATTCGCAAAACATTATAACCGTAGAGCTTCCACCAGCCATATATGCATGTAGGGATATCATTTATTCTGTTCATTGCTCTACTGTGTTATATTGCCAGCATATTCCATGTGCTGACCCATTTTTGGGATGGAACATATCATGTTGCAGACTTTCCAGATGAAGAGTAAGGTGCGCTAAGTCATTTGTCGTGCACTTAGCTATGCCATTGGAGTTGATGGACACACTTTATCTTCCAAGCCTTCCGCCGTTATCTTATTTAGATGGACTTAAGCCATATTTATGGTAATAAGCTCTCCCTTGAGACATTCGATGTAATAAGTGTGTGATTGCTACTCTGTTATAAATACATTCGAGTACTGCATGTGTCAGCATTACCGATCCAGGGATGACACTGAACACAGAGACTTGACCGCCTGAGGTCGGGTCGCTAGAAGATGGTATCAGAGCACACGCTGCATGTAGGACACGACCACTAAGATAAGCCATAGGTCACTCTCCTCTACTCATTTCTGACTCCTCTCCTTTTTCTACTCTTTAGGATGGCAGACTCAAGGAACAAGTTTGCACAACTAGATGAAGACACACCCTTTTGACGACACTTGAAGGAACTCACTAGGTACCTGAACATTGGAATACCTAGCTTCACCAGGACCTACACCACCACTTTACCAGAAGAGGAGCATTGGATGATTCGAGTTCGAGTTCCATGAAGGACATTCACGCCAGTTAATGAGCCCATAGAGTTTTCCTTCGATGCACCAACCTGGAGTCTAGGAAAAAGCATGTGATACGTCTCTAACGTATCTATAATGTTTGATTGTTACATGCTATTATATTATCTATTTTGGATGTTAATGGGCCTTATTTTACACTTTAATATTATTTTTGGGACTAACCTATTAACCGAAGCCCCATCCCAAATTGCTATTTTTTTGCCTATTTCAGTGTTTCGCGGAAAAGGAATATCAAACGGAGTCCAAATGGAATGAAACCTTTGGTAGCGTGATTTTTGGGGAAAACATGATCCAGGGGACTTGGAGTGGACGTCAAGAAACAATCAAGGAGGCCACGAGGCAGGGGGCGTGCCTACCCCCTGGGCGCGCCCTCCACCCTCGTGGGCCCCTCGTTGCTCCACTGACCTACTTCTTCCTCCTATATATATTCATATACCCCACAAACATCTAGGAGCACCACGAAACCCTATTTCCACCGTCGCAACCTTCTGTACCCAAGAGATCCCATCTTGGGGCCTTTTATGGAGCTCCGCCGGAGGGGGCATTGATCACGGAGGGCCTCTACATCAACTCCATGGCCCCTTCGATGATGTGTGAGTAGTTTACTTCAGACCTTTGGGTCCATAGTTATTAGCTAGATGGCTTCTTCTCTCTCTTTGGATCTCAATACAAAGTTCTCCTTGATTCTCTTGGAGATCTATTCGATGTACTCTTTTTGCTGTGTGTTTGTCGAGATCCGATGAATTGTGGGTTTATGATCAAGATTATCTATGAACAATATTTGAATCTTCTCTGAATTCTTTTATGTATGATTGGTTATCTTTGCAAGTCTCTTCGAATTATCAGTTTGGTTTCGCCTACTAGATTGATCTTTCTTGCAATGGGAAAAGTGCTTAGCTTTGGGTTCAATCTTGCGGTGCTCGATCCCAGTGACAGAAAGGGAAATGACACGTATTGTATTGTTGCCATCGAGGATAAAAATATGGGGTTTATATCATATTGCATGAGTTTATCCCTCTACATCATGTCATCTTGCTTAAAGCGTTACTCTATTCTTATGAACTTAATACTCTAGATGCATGCTGGATAGCGGTCGATGTGTGGAGTAATAGTAGTAGATGCAGGCAGGAGTCGGTCTACTTGTCACAGACGTGATGCCTATATACATGATCATACCTAGATGTTCTCATAATTATTTTCTTTTCTGTCAATTGCTCGACAATAATTTGTTCACCCACCGTAATACTTATGCTATCTTGAGAGAAGCCACTAGTGAAACCTATGGCCCCTGGGTCTATTCTCCATCATATAAGTTTCCAATCTATTTTATTTTGCAATCTTTACTTTCAATCTATATCATAAAAATACCAAAAATACTTATCTTATTATCGTTATCTCTATCAGATCTCACTCTTGCAAGTGGCTGTGAAGGGATTGACAACCCCTTTATCGCGTTGGTTGCGAGGTTCTTATTTGTTTGTGTAGGTACGAGGTGACTCACGCTATGTCTCCTACTGGATTAATACCTTGGTTCTCAAAAACTAAGGGAAATACTTACGCTGCTTTGCTGCATCACCCTTTCCTCTTCAAGGGAAAACGAACACATGCTCAAGAGGTAGCAAGAAGGATTTCTAGCGCCATTGCCGGGGAGATCTACGCCAAGTCAAGACATACCAAGTACCCATCACAACTCTTATCCTTCACATTACATTATCTGCCATTTGCCTCTTGTTATCCTCTCCCCCACTTCACCCTTGCCGTTTTATTCGCCCTCTTTTCGTTCGCCTCTTTTCGGCTTGCTTCATCGTTATGGCTAGTTCTTTATCTACTCCTTTGTCTCCCGAGAATGAAGTTCTTAATTTTAAACAAAGGGAGGGAGAAAATCTAAAAGGTGCTTGGTACAGAATTTGCAATGTGCAAAATAGATCTACTAGGAAGCAATCTACTTCTATTCTTCTTTGCAATTTTTATGTCGGCATCACTCCTTGGAATAGATATATTCTTGATACCATTACCGCTGGAAATTTCTTGGGTAGCCATACTTTTGATTCTTATAATGCCATGATAGATTTGTTTGGCCCACCACCTCTTTTGGTTAATGGAACTATTTTAACTTTGGAACACATGATGCAACGGCATGAAATTGTTGAAAATAAATTTGCCACCATAGAATTGATTGAAAATTTGGATAGAAAGATCCATGACCAAATTACCCAATACGGATCTAAGGTAGGAGTTGCTCTTAATTTTTTTAAAGAAAAGGAACCTATGGTTAATGAAAAGATAGATCAAGATTCCACTAGAATTGGTAAAATTAAGGATATTATTACCAACCTAAGGTCTGCCTTTTCTTCCGTTAAAAATACTCCTTCTAATTCGAAGATTGCCAAATTGATGTATGTTCCTAAAAATAAGGGTGAAACTTCTAGTAAAGGAAATGCAGACCTCAAATCCATAAGTGTTCACCCCAACTTTCTCACTATCCTTAAGGAACCTTCTGCTACAAATGATTTTCTCGATTTCGTGCCTAGGAGTTTGATAATTAATAAAAAGAAAGAAACTACTAGGAGTTATAGGTGTCTTATTGAAGAATTGCCTACCAAAGATGATAATACCTAGATCTATCCTCGCTTTTATGCCTAGCTAGGGGCGTTAAACGATAGCGCTTGTTGGGAGGCAACCCCATTTTATTTTCATTCCTTGCTTTTTGTTCCTGTTTAGTAATAAATAATTTATCTTGCCTCTATTTTGGTTGTGTTTTTTGTGTTTAATTAGGAGGTCTTTGGTTGGATGATTTCTGCCCGTCACCTGATTACAGCGTGATCTGAAAATGTTACGCGCGTTTGGTAACGCAGTGCTGTAATCGGCTTCCACCGTAAACGAGTCCGTCACACTTGCGCTCGATACCGCCCACCCCCCACCGTAATCAAGTTGCGCCCGTCAGGCTGCCCCCTCTACTTTATCGAAGCCGCCGGTTAGTGCCACCACTTCCCTCCTTCCAGCCACCGGAGATGCCTCCATGGCCTGCAGCTAGCCGGATATCCCTCCATGGCCTGCATCTCGGTGAGGAACCCCATCGACGCCGACAAGGACATGCTTGAGGACGACCCCTTCTTATCCCTCTTCCTTACCCCCCCCCCCCACACCCCCGATCTGCTCGTAAACTGGCCAAATCCCTCTCCATGATTTGTTTATTTCTCTAGTTAATTGTCGTCAAGATCATGTTAGCTTGTTCCTGGCTTCGATGCTGTGAGATTTTTTTTTGCAATCTGATTACACAGCAGATCTTGTTAGCTCTGTAACTTGATACCTTTACATGCATGAAACAAACAGAAAAGCAAATGCTCCTATTATGCTGTGATCCCACCGCTACCTGATTCCATTACCAGTCCCGTTACCTTTGGTTGTACCAAACACATCCTTAGTGTTTGTGCCAAGTAGAACCGTTGGGAAGACTTGCGGAAAGTCTTTTTGATCTTGCTGTAAAAAACAGAAACTTTAGCGCTCACGAGAATTGCTGCCATTTTGTACTGAGGAGTTCTATTTAGTTAATTCTTTTTGCAGATGATTAATAGATAAATTTCGCACGTCCAAAAATTTATTTTGTAATTTTTGGGGTTCCAGAAGTATTCGAAACCTACAGATTACTACAGACTGTTCTGTTTTTGACAGATTCTGTTTTTCGTGTGTTGTTTGCTTATTTTGATGAATCTATGGCTAGTAATAGAGTTTATGAACCATAGAAAAGTTGGAATACAGTAGGTTTAACACCAATATAAATAAAGAATGAGTTCATTACAGTACCTTGAAGTGGTGGTTTGTTTTCTTTTACTAACGGAGCTCACAGAGATTTTCTTTTAAGTTTTGTGTTGTGAAGTTTTCAAGTTTTGGGTAAAGATTTGATGGATTATGGAACAAGGAGTGGCAAGAGCCTAAGCTTGGGGATGTCCAAGGAACTCCCAGGTAAAATCCAATGACAACCAAAATCCTAAGCTTGGGGATGCCCCGGAAGGCATCCCCTCTTTCGTCTCCGTCCATTGGTAACTTTACTTGGAGCTATATTTTTATTCGCCACATGATATGTGTTTTGCTTGGAGCGTCTTGTATGATTTGAGTCTTTTCTTTTTAGTTTACCACAATCATACTTGCTGTACACACCTTTTGGGAGAGACACACATGAATTGGAATTTATTAGAATACTCTATGTGCTTCACTTATATCTTTTGAGTTGGATAATTTTTGCTCTAGTGCTTCGCTTATATCTTTTAGAGCACGGCGGTGGTTCTATTTTTTAGAAATAATTGCTCTCTCATGCTTCACTTATATCATTTTGAGAGTCCCTTAGAGCAGCATGGTAATTCACTTTGGTTATAAATTTTAAATGCTAAGAGAAGTTGGATGCTTGATAGATGGTTTTGAGATATAAAGGTGGTAATATTATAGGTGTGTGAGTTGAGTAATTGGGAAATTGATGAATACTTTTGTTGAAGTTGGCAAGTCCCGTAGC
This sequence comes from Triticum aestivum, assembly GCF_018294505.1. Lineage (NCBI taxonomy): Eukaryota > Viridiplantae > Streptophyta > Magnoliopsida > Poales > Poaceae > Triticum > Triticum aestivum. The sequence continues at coordinate 24,168,599 of NC_057800.1, read as the reverse complement.
ATGCACGTATGGTAAACGTTATGTGACAAATTTGAAGCATGGGTTGTTCTTTGATTGCTTTCCTTATGAGTGGCGGTCGGGGACGAGCGATGGTCTTTTCCTACCAATCTATCCCCCTAGGAGCATGCACGTAGTGCTTGGTTTTGATGATTTGTAGATTTTTGCAATAAGTATGTGAGTTCTTTATGACTAATGTTGAGTCCATGGATTATACGCACTCTCACCCTTCCATCATTGCTAGCCTCTTCGGTACTGTGCATTGCCCTTTCTCACCTTGAGAGTTGGTGCAAACTTCGCCGGTGCATCCAAACCCCGTGATATGATACACTCTATCACACATAAGCCTCCTTATATATTCCTCAAAACAGCCACCATACCTACCTATTATGGCATTTCCATAGCCATTCTGAGATATATTGCCATGCAACTTTCCACCGTTCCACTTATTATGACACAGATTATCATTGTCATATTGCCATGCATGATCATGTAGTTGACATCGTATTTGTGGCAAAGCCACCGTTCATAATTTTTCATACATGTCACTCTTGATTCATTGCATATCCCGGCAAACCGCCAGAGGCATTCACATAGAGTCATATTTTGTTCTAAGTATTGAGTTGTAATTCTTGAGTTGCAAGTAAAAAGAAGTGTGATGATCATCATTATTAGATCATTGTCCTAGTGAGGAAAGGATGATGGAGACTATGATTCCCCCACAAGTCGGGATGAGACTCCGGACGAAAAAAAGAGGCCAAAAGAAAAAAAGGCCCAACTAAAAAAATGAGAGAAAAAGAGAGAAGGGACAATGTTACTATCCTTTTTCCACACTTGTGCTTCAAAGTAGCACCATGATCTTCATGATAGAGAGTCTCCTATGTTGTCACTTTCATAAACTAGTGGGAATTTTTCATTATAGAACTTGGCTTGTATATTCCAATGATGGGCTTCCTCAAATGCCCTAGGTCTTCGTGAGCAAGCGAGTTGGATGCACACACACTTAGTTTCTCTGATGAGCATTCATATATTTATAGCTCTAGTGCATCCATTGCATGGCAATCCCTACTCCTTGCATTGACATCAATCGGTGGGCATCTCCATAGCCCATTGATTAGTCGCGTCAATGTGAGACTTTCTCCCTTTTTGTCTTCTCACACAACCTCAATCATCATATTCTATTCCACCCATAGTGCTATGTCCATGGCTCGCGCTCATATATTGCGTAAAAGTTGAAAGATTTTGAAAAGGCTAAGTATGAAACAATTGCTTGGCTTGTCATCGGGGTTGTGCATGATGAGAGCATTTTGTGTGACGAAAATGAAGCATGACCAAACTATATGACTTTGTAGGGATAAGTTTTCTTTGGCTATGGTATTTTGATAAGACATAATTGCTTGATTACCATACTTGGAGTATTATTATTTTTATGTCAACAATAAACTTTTATGTTGAATCTTTCGGATCTGAACATTCATGCCACAATAGATAAAAATACATTAAAGAATATTCTAGAAAGCATTCCACATCAAAAATTCTGTTTTTATCATTTACCTACTCGAGGACGAGCAGGAATTAAGCTTGGGGATGCTTGAAACGTCTCCAACGTATCTATAATTTTTTATTGTTCCATGCTATTATATTATCTGTTTTGGATGTTAATAGGCTTAATTTTACACTTTTATATTATTTTTGGGACTAACCTATTAACCGGAGGCCCAGCCCAAATTGTTGTTTTTTGCCTATTTCAATGTTTCGCAGAAAAGGAATATCAAACGGAGTCCAAATGGAATGAAACCTTCGGGAGCGTGATTTTTGGAACAAACATCCAGGGGACTTGGAGTGGACGTCAAGAAACAATCGAGGAGGCCACGATGCAGGGGGATGCGCCTACCCCCTGGGCGTGCCCTCCACCCTCATGGTCCCCTCGTTGCTCCACCGACCTACTTCTTCCTCCTATATATATTCATATACCCCGCAAACATCCAGGAGCACCACGAAACCCTATTTCCACCGCCACAACCTTCTGTACCAAAGAGATCCCATCTTGAGGCCTTTTCTGGAGCTCCGCCGGAGGGGGCATTGATCACGGAGGGCCTCTACATCAACTCCATGGCCCCTCCGATGATGTGTGAGTAGTTTACCTCAGACCTTCGGGTCCATAGTTATTAGCTAGATGGCTTCTTCTCTCTCTTTGGATCTCAATACAAAGTTCTCCTCGATTCTCTAGGAGATCTATTCGATGTCACTCTTTTTGCGGTATGTTTGTCGAGATCCGATGAATTGTGGGTTTATGATCAAGATTATCTATGAACAATATTTGAATCTTCTCTGAATTCTTTTATGTATGATTGGTTATCTTTGCAAGTCTCTTTGAATTATCAGTTTGTTTTGGCCTACTAGATTGATCTTTCTTGCAATGGGAGAAGTGCTTAGCCTTGGGTTAAATCTTGCGGTGCTCGATCCCAGTGAAAGAAAGGGAAATGACACGTATTGTATTGTTGCCATCGAGGATAAAAAGATGGGGTTTATATCATATTGCATGAGTTTATCCCTCTACATCATGTCATCTTGCTTAAAGCGTTACTCTGTTCTTATGAACCTAATACTCTAGATGCATGCTGGATAGCGGTCGATGTGTGGAGTAATAGTAGTAGATGCAGGCAGGAGTCGGTCTACTTGTCACGGACGTGATGCCTATATACATGATCATACCTAGATATTCTCATAATTATTCGCTTTTCTATCAATTGCTCGACAGTAATTTTTTCACCCACCGTAATACTTATGCTATCTTGAGAGAAGCCACTAGTGAAACCTATGGCCCCCGGGTCTATTCTCCATCATATAAGTTTCCAATCTATTTTATTTTGCAATCTTTACTTTCAATCCATATCATAAAAATACCAAAAATACATATCTTGTTATCATTATCTCTATTAGATCTCACTCTTGGAAGTGGTCGTGAAGGGATTGACAACCCATTTATCTCGTTGGTTGCGAGGTTCTTATTTGTCTGTGTAGGTACGAGGTGACTCGCGCGTGGTCTCCTACTAGATTGATACCTTGGTTCTCAAAAACTCAGGGAAATACTTACGCTGCTTTGCTGCATCACCCTTTCCTCTTTAATAGAAAACCAACGCATGCTGAAGAGGTAGCAGCATGGCAGCCCACATTGCCATGGGACGCATCGGTGAAGTTTATCACAAGGAGTTTAAGGACACTATCTACCAGATATGTGGGTGCCGAGATGAGCAATGGGAGATGATCAACACCATGAGAGACAGGTCCATTGCAGCTTTCATCCAGGAGTTAAACCAGCACATTCGTTGATAGGAGAACCAAATGTCGCAAGCATGATATATTTGAAGAAGGTGATGACCAGGAACACGGAGCTAGAAGAGGAACTCAAGTCTATATGCGACGAATGTGAGGAGGAAATCACAATACTAGTGGAGATGAATGATGACCTGACAAGGAAGCTAGGAGTATTCATGGGAGACCCCACGCCCGGAGGAGATGACGATCAAACTGATAACCCACAAGTATAGGGGATCGCAACAGCTTTCAAGGGTAGAGTATTCAACCCAAATTTATTGATTCGACACAAGGGGAGCCAAAGAATATTCTCAAGTATTAGCACCTGAGTTGTCAATTCAACCACACCTGGAAACTTAGTATCTGCAGCAAAGTGTTTAGTAGCAAAGTAATATGATAGTGGTGGTAGCGGCAACAAAAGTAAAGACAGCAAAAGTAATGTTTTTGGTATTTTGTAGTGATTGTAATAGTAGCAGCGGGAAAGTAAATAAGCGAAAACCAGTATATGGAAAACTCGTAGGCATCGGATCAGTGATGGATAATTATGTCGGATGTGGTTCATCATGTAACAGTCATAACATAGGGTGACATAGAACTAGCTCCAATTCATCAATGTAATGTAGGCATGTATTCCGTATATAGTCATGCGTGCTTATGGAAAAGAACTTGCATGACATCTTTTGTCCTACCCTCCCGTGGCAGCGGGGTCCTATTGGAAACTAAGGGATATTAAGGCCTCCTTTTAATAGAGAACCAGAACAAAGCATTAGCACATAGTGAATACATGAACTCCTCAAACTATGGTCATCACCGGGAGTGGTCCCGATTATTGTCACTTCAGGGTTGCCGGATCATAACACATAGTAGGTGACTATAGACTTGCAAGATAGGATCAAGAACTCACATATATTCATGAAAACATAATAGGTTCAGATTTGAAATCATGGCACTCGGGCCCTAGTGACAAGCATTAAGCATAGCAAAGTCATAGCAACATCAATCTCAGAACATAATGGATACTAGGGATCAAACCCTAACAAAACTAGCTCGATTACATGATAAATCTCATCCAACCCATCACCGTCCAGCAAGCCTACGATGGAATTACTCACGTACGGAGGTGAGCATCATGAAATTGGTGATGGAGAATGGTTGATGATGACGATGGCAACGAATCCCCCTATCCGGAGCCCCGAACAGACTCCAGATCAGCCCTCCCGAGAGGTTTTAGGGCTTGGCGGCGGCTCTGTATCGTAAAACATGATGATTTCTTCTCTCTGATTTTTTTCTCATCGAAACTCAATATATGGAGGTGGAGTTGGAGTCGGAGACGCAACAGGGGGCCCACGAGGTAGGGGCGCGCCCTAGGGGGGGCGCGCCCTAGGGGGGCGCGCCCCCCACCCTCGTGAGAAGGGTGTGGGCCCCCTGGTCTTCATCTTTGGCGAGGATTTTTATTATTTTTTCTAAGATGTTCCGTGGAGTTTCAGGTCATTCCGAGAATATTTGTTTTCTGCACATAAAACAACACCATGGCAATTCTGCTGAAAACAGCGTCAGTCCGGGTTAGTTCCATTCAAATCATACAAGTTAGAGTCCGAAACAAGGGCAAAAGTGTTTGGAAAAGTAGATACGACGGAGACGTATCAACTCCCCCAAGATTAAACCCTTGCTTGTCCTCAAGCAATTCAGTTGACAAACTGAAAGAAAGAAAGAAAAAACTTTTACAAACTCTGTTTGCTCTTGTTGTTGTAACTATGTCAAGCCAGTATTCAAGTTTTCAGCATAGATCATAACTAACCACATTTGCAATAATTCTCAGGTCTCATAATTACTCATATCAATAGCATAATCAACTAGCAAGTCATAATAATAAATCTCGGATGACAACACTTTCTCAAAACAATCATAATATGATATAACAAGATGGTATCTCGCTAGCCCTTTCTGAGACCGCAAAACATAAATGCAGAGCACCTTTAAAGATCAAGGACTGACTAGACATTGTAATTCATGGTAAAAGAGATCCAATCATAGTCATACCCAATATAAATTAACAGTGATGAATGCAAATGACAGCTGTGCTCTCCAGCTAGTGCTTTTTAATAAGAGGGTGATGACTCAACATAAAAGTAAATGGATAGGCCCTTCGCAGAGGGAAGCAGGGATTTGTAGAGGTGCCAGAGCTCGGTTTTGAAATAGAGATAAATTGTATTTTGAGCGGTATACTTTCATTGTCAACGTAACAACTAAGAGATGGCGATATCTTCCATGCTAAACACATTATAGGCGGTTCCCAAACAGAATGGTAAAGTTTATACTCCCCCTCCACCAACAAGCATCAATCCATGGCTTGCTCGAAACAACGAGTGCCTCCAACATACATCAGGTCCCAGGGGGAGTTTTGTTTGCAATTAATTTTGATTTAGTTTGCATAAAGCATGGGACTGGGCATCCCGGTGACCAGCCATTTTCTCGTGAGTGAGGAGCGGAGTCCACTCCTCTTGAGAATAACCCGCCTAACACGGAAGATAAGGACAGCCTTTGTTGATACATGAGCTATTCGAGCATACAAAACAGAATGTTTATTTGAAGGTTTAGAGTTTGGCACATACAAATTTACTTGGAACGGCAGGTAGATACCGCATATAGGAAGGTATGGTGGACTCATCTGGAATAACTTTGGGGTTTAAGGGATTGGATGCACAAGCAGTATTCCCGCTTAGTACAAGTGAAGGCTAGCAAAAGACTGGGAAGCGACCAACTAGAGAGCGACAACAGCCATGTACATGCATTAAAATTAATAAACATTGGATGCAAGCATGAGTAGGATATAATCCACCATGAACATAAATATCGTGAAGGCTATGTTGATTTTGTTTCAACTACATGCGTGAACATGTGCCAAGTCAAGTCACTTAAATCATTCAAAGGAGGATACCACCCCATCATACCACATCATAATCATCTCAATAGCATGTTGGCACACAAGGTAAACCATTATAACTCATAGCTAATCAAGCATGGCACAAGCAACTATGATCTCTAATTGTCATTGCAAACATGTTTATTCATAATAAGCTGAATCAAGAACGAGGGACTCATCATATTTACAAAAACAAAAGAGGTCGAGTTCATACCAGCTTTTCTCATCTCAGTCAGTCCATCATATATCATCATAATTGCCTTTCACTTGCACGACCGAACGGTGTGAATAATAATAAGAGTGCACGTGCATTGGACTAAGATGGAATCTGCGAGCATTCAATAAACAGGAGAAGACAAGGCAATATGGGCTCTGGGTTAAATCAACAATAATGCATATAAGAGCCACTTCAACAATTTAATTATGGTCTTCTCCTACTGACCCCCAAAGAAAAGAAAAGAAATAAAACTATTTACACGGGAAAGCTCCCAACAAGCAAAAGAAGAACGGGAAATATTTTTGGGTTTTCTTTTTAATTATTACTACTACAGCAGAAAAATAAACTACTACTATTTTTTTGGTTTTTCTTAAGGTTTAACAAACACACAAGAAGAAAGCAGGAAAAAGAAAATAAACTAGCATGGATATTACAGTGAAAAAGTATGAGCACCGACATCTAGCAATGAGTGTGTGTGAACATAAATGTAATGTCGGTGAGAAATACGTACTCCCCAAGCTTAGGCTTTTGGCCTAAGTTGGTCTATGGCCACGGCTGGCCTGGCGGATATCCATAATAATAGTTGTTGGGGTCGTACTGTGATGAGGAAGAATAGTTGGGATCATACTGATGTGCAGCGGTTATCGCCTGCTGAGCTGCAGCGTGGAGTCGAGTTGCCTCCGCTCTCCTCTCGTACTCTTCTGCCTCCTCTCTGGTAATAACATATCTTCCTTTTGTCTGTGAATCAAAGAAGGCAGGAGCAGGGAGAGTAATACGGAAAACACGTCGTTTATCAAAAATTAAGCGATATAAGAGAGGTGATTCAGGCCTCTCGACAAACTGGTGCGAAGCCATAGAGTTATAATCTAAATATGCAGGAGGCAACTCCATATCACCCTCACGAATGTCTATTTCAAGAAAATGAGCTAAGCGGGTTGCATAAATTCCTCCAAAGAAATCTCCATTATGTCTATTATGATGCAACCTACGAGCTACAATGGCTCCCATATGATAAGATTGGTCTCCTAACACAGCACTCCTAAGAATGCTGAGATCAGGGACACACATGTGACATGCTTCATCCTTAGCATTTATGCATCTACCGATGAAAAGAGCAAAATAATGTATAGCAGGAAAGTGAATGCTCCCTATGGTAGCCTGCGTTATATCTCTAGATTCCCCACAGTTATACTAGCAAGAAAGTTTCTAAATTCAGATTTAGGGGGATCCCTAACACTACCCCATAATGGAAGTTCGCAAGCAGAAGTGAAATCCTCTAGGTCCATGGTATAAGATTTGTCATAAAGATCAAACATGACTGAAGGAGAATTACGCGAAGATGAATACTCAAACCTCCTCACAAATGAACTTGTGAGATCATGATACTGGGGCATTTGTTAGCCTCAAAATCCTCAAGACCGGCATTGCGCAAATATGCTTTGAATTCTTCTTTAATTCCCGCACGGTCCATAAAATTTTTCGACGGCCATTCACAAGGCCGTACTGGAGCGTCTCTTGGTGGATCCTCGTCAGCATCGCGCATAGCAATCCTGGGTCCTTGCTTCTTAGAGGAACCACCTTGGAACATCTTCCTAAACATATTGTTTTTCTCAAAATTCTGAAATTTTTAGTAACTTAAAAATAAAAGTAAACCAACTTCAATAAAACTGATAGCAACTACTCCTACAAGTGCCTAGAGCCTATATCAAGCATTATAACTACTTGGAACCATATAAATTTGACATGCAAGCTCAAGAACATGGTCACCTATGCAGCACAAATTTGCAAAGAATAAAGCACTAGAACAAAAACTAATTGGACCAGTGGAGGAGTCACATACCAAGGAACAATGTCCCCCAAGCAGTTTTGCGAGAGGTGCTTTGAGCAAGGAGATCGAAAATCACAGCAAAAGTGGCTGGAACTCGTGCTTGAGTTGGTTTTTTGGGTTTGTGTGAGCTAGAGGAAGAAGATGGGTGCTGGAATAAGTGGAGGAGGGCCACCGTGGGCCCACGAGGCAGGGGGCGCGCGCCCACCACCCTCGTGGCCAGGTGGCAGCTCCTCCCGCGGTAATTTTTGCACATTAAATCCTCAAATATTCCTGAAAAAATCATATTAAATTGGCATGTCATTCTGAGGACTTTTATTTTCGGGATATTTTTATATTGCACGGATAAGTCAGGAAACAGACTGAAAATACTATTTTTACTTTATTTAATATAAATAACAGAAAGTAAAAGTGGGGTACAGAAGTTTGTGCTTCTAGTTTCATCCATCTCATGCTCATCAAAAAGAATCCACTAACAAGGTTGATCAAGTCTTGTTAATAAACTCATTTCGATAATCATGAAACCGGAGAAATTTTGAATAACACTAAGTTACCTCAACGGGGATATGCACATCCCCAATAATAAGAATATCATATTTCTTCTTGACAGTAGGAAGAGGGAATTCAAAACCTCCAAATATAATCGATGGAATTTTTCCAATAGAGTTGATACTATGAACTTGAGGTTGTTTCCTCGGAAAGTGTACCGTATGCTCATTACCATTAACATGAAAAGTGACATTGCCTTTGTTGCAATCAATAACAGCCCCTGCAGTATTAAGAAAAGGTCTTCCAAGAATAATAGACATACTATCATCCTCGGGAATATCAAGTATAACAAAGTCCGTTAAAATAGTAACGTTTGCAACCACAACAGGCACATCCTCACAGATACCCACAAGTATAGCAGTTGATTTATCAGCCATTTGCAAAGATATTTCAGTAGGTATCAGCTTATTCAAGTCAAGTCTACAATATAAAGAGAGAGGCATAACACTAACACCGGCTCCAAGATCACATAAAGCAGTTTTAATATAATTTCTTTTAATGGAGCAAGGTATAGTAGGTACTCCGGGGTCTCCAAGTTTCTTTGGTATTCCACCCTTAAAAGTATAATTAGCAAGCATGGTAGAAATTTCAGCTTCCAGTATCTTTCTTTTATTAGTAATGATATCCTTCATATATTTAGCATAAGGATTTGTTTTAAGCACATCAGTTAATCTCATACGCAAAAAGATAGGCCTAATCATTTCAGCAAAGCGCTCAAAATCCTCGTCATCTTTTTTCTTGGATGGTTTCGGAGGAAAAGGCATAGGTTTCTGGACCCAAGGTTCCCTTTCTTTGCCATGTTTCCTAGCAACAAAGTATCTTTTATCATAATGTCGATTCTTTGATTGTGGGTTATCAAGATCAACAGCAGGTTCAATTTCTACATCATTGTCATTACTAGGTTGAGCATCATCATGACCATCATCATTAATATTTTTACTAGGTTCATGTTCATTACCAGATTGTGTTTCAGCATGAGACATAGAAATATCATTTGGATTATCAGGTCGTTCAGCAATAGGTTCACTAGAAGTTTGCACAGTTCTATCATTTTTCTTCTTCTTCTTCTTAGAAGAACTAGGAACATCAATATTATTTCTTTGAGAATATTGCTCGATTCTCTTAGGGTGGCCTTCAGGATACAAAGGTTCCTGAGTCATTCTACCAGTTCTAGTAGCCACTCTAACAGCATAATCATTTTTCTTACTATTCATTTCATCAAGCACTTCTTTTTGAGCCTTAAGTACTTGTTCTACTTGGGTGGTAACCATAGAAGCATGTTTGCTAACAAGTTTAAGTTCACCTTTAATATCATCCACATAATCACCCAAGCGTCTAATCATGTAAGCATTTTATTTTAATTGTCTACCAAAATAAGCATTGAAGTCTTCTTGCTTAAACATAAAGTTATCAAACTCATCCAAGCACTGACTAGCAATTTTAGTAGGAGGGACTTCAACTTTATCATATCTATAGAGAGAATTTACCTTTACTACCTGTGTCGGGATATCGGGATCGGGAGGTTCTTCAGTAAATAAATAATTAAGATCATATGTTTCTTCAATAGGTGGTATATTAAGACCATGTATTTCTTCAATAGGAGGAAAATTCTTAACGTCTTCAGCTTTAATACCTTTTTCTTTCATAGATTTCTTTGCCTCTTGCATATCTTCGGGACTGAGAAATAGAACACCTCTCTTCTTCGGAGTTGGTTTAGTAATGGGCTCAGTAATTGGAGCAGGAGCTGGCTCAGGAGTTGGCTCAGGAGGTGCCCAATTATTTTCATTTGTCAACATATTATTCAATAGAATTTCAGCTTCATCCGGTGTTCTTTCCCTGAAAAGAGAACCAGCACAACAATCCAGGTAATCTCTGGAAGCATCGGTTAGTCCATTATAAAAGATATCAAGTATTTCAGGTTTCTTAAGAGGATGATCAGGCAAAGCAATAAGTAACTTGAGAAGCCTCCCCCAAGCTTGTGGGAGATGACTCTCTTATTTAATTTGCACGAAGTTGTATATTTCCCTCAAAGCAGCTTGTTTCTTATGAGCAGGGAAATATTTAGCAGAGAAGTAATAAATCATATCCTGGGGACTACGCACACAACCAGGATCAAGAGAATTAAACCATATCTTAGCATCACCCTTTAATGAGAACGGAAATATTTTGAGTATATAGAAGTAACGTGATCTCTCATCATTAGTAAACAGGGCAGCTATATCATTTAACTTAGTAAGATGTGCCACAACAGTTTCAGATTCATAGCCATAAAACGGATCAGATTCAACCAAAGTAATTATATCAGGATCAATAGAGAATTCATAATCCTTATCAGGAACACATATAGGTGAAGTAGCAAAAGCAGGGTCAGGTCTCATTTTATCTCTAAGTGATTCTTTGTTCCATTTAATTAATAACCTCTTAAGCTCATATCTATCTTTGCAAGCAAAAATAGCGGCAGAAGACTCCATATCAAAAAGATAACCCTCAGGAATAACAGGCATATTTTCATCATCACTATCATCATCGTATTCAGATTCAATAATTTCTTTTTCTCTAGCCCTAGCAATTTGTTCATCAAGAAATTCACTAAGGGGCATAGTAGTATCACGCATAGAAGCAGTTTCATCATAAGTATCATGCATAGCAGAAGTGGCATCATCAATAACATGTGACACATCAGAACAAATAGTAGAAGTAGGTGTAGGTGTCGCTAACTTACTCATAACAGAAGATGAATCAAGTGCAGAGCTAGATGGCAGTTCCTTACCTCCCCTCATAGTTGAGGGATAGATCTTGGTTTTTGGATCTCTCAAGTTCTTCATAGTGTCCAGAAGATATAAATCCCAAGTGACTCAAAGAATAGAGCTATGCTCCCCGGCAACGGCGCCAGAAATTGGTCTTGATAACCCACAAGTATAGGGGATCGCAACAGCTTTCGAGGGTAGAGTATTCAACCCAAATTTATTGATTCGACACAAGGGGAGCCAAAGAATATTCTCAAGTATTAGCAGCTGAGTTGTCAATTCAACCACACCTGGAAACTTAGTATCTGCAGCAAAGTGTTTAGTAGCAAAGTAATATGATAGTGGTGGTAGCGGCAACAAAAGTAAAGACAGCAAAAGTAATGTTTTTGGTATTTTGTAGTGATTGTAACAATAGCAGCGGGAAAGTACATAAGCGAAAACCAGTATATGGAAAACTCGTAGGCATCGGATCAGTGATGGATAATTATGTCAGATGCGGTTCATCATGTAACAGTCATAACATAGGGTGACACAGAACTAGCTCCAATTCATCAATGTAATGTAGGCATGTATTCCGTATATAGTCATATGTGCTTATGGAAAAGAACTTGCATGACATCTTTTGTCCTACCCTCCCGTGGCAGCGGGGTCCTATTGGAAACTAAGGGATATTAAGGCCTCCTTTTAATAGAGAACCGGAACAAAGCATTAGCACATAGTGAATACATGAACTCCTCAAACTATGGTCATCAACGGGAGTGGTCCCGATTATTGTCACTTCGGGGTTGCCGGATCATAACACATAGTAGGTGACTATAGACTTGCAAGATAGGATCAAGCACTCACATATATTCATGAAAACATAATAGGTTCAGATCTGAAATCGTGGCACTCGGGCCCTAGTGACAAGCATTAAGCATAGCAAAGTCATAGCAACATCAATCTCAGAACATAATGGATACTAGGGATCAAACCCTAACAAAACTAACTCGATTACATGATAAATCTCATCCAACCCATCACCGTCCAGCAAGCCTACGATGGAATTACTCACGCACGGTGGTGAGCATCATGAAATTGGTGATGGAGGATGGTTGATGATGACGACGGTGATGAATCCCCCTCTTCGGAGCCTCGAACGGACTCCAGATCAGCCCTCCCGAGAGGTTTTAGGGCTTGGCGGTGGCTCCATATCATAAACGCGATGATTTCTTCTCTCTGATTTTTTTCTCATCGAAACTCAATATATGGAGGTGGAGTTGGAGTCGGAGACGCAATAGGAGGCCCACAAGGTAGGGGGCGCCCCCTAGGGGGGGCGCCCCCACCCTCGTGAGAAGGGTGTGGGCCCCCTGGTCTTCATCTTTGGCGAGGATTTTTTATTATTTTTTCTAAGATGTTCCGTGGAGTTTCAGGTCATTCCGAGAATATTTGTTTTCTGCACATAAAACAACACCATGGCAATTCTGATGAAAACAGCGTCAGTCCGGGTTAGTTCCATTCAAATCATACAAGTTAGAGTCCAAAACAAGGGCAAAAGTGTTTGGAAAAGTAGATACGATGGAGACGTATTAGAAACCAAGGACATCCGTTCTGAAGACTACATCATTGACGATGACACCGACTCTGACCCCGACAGTAGGGATGATGATTATGAAGACGAAGCTGGAGCAGATATCATGGAGTCTTCCACCGATCAAAATTTCTAGATGACCACCATATGATTAGTAGTATTCCCCCATGTATATATTAGTAGTCCGAGCATTGTAACGAAAGTTCTAGACTAATTGTATGCCCTTGCTTGAATTGATTTGGTGTGATAGGATTGTGTTTGTCTCATGTTGCATATGGGTACTGCTCTCTCACTAGACCTCATTCTATTCTAATCTCTCCCCTCTAAACCCATCATATGCCTTCGAGACGTGACCCTGGATTTGTCTTCCCACTGGAGCTCACTCAGTTGATCCAACAGCAGAATGCCTTGATGCAGCTACTAGTCCAGAACCAAGGCAACAACAACAATAACACGCCGCCACCACCTCCAGTTGACAACTTAGCCCGTTTTCTAAGGTTGCAGCCACCGGTGTTTTCTAGTAGCACCGAGCCAATAGTTGCTGATGACTGGCTACGCAGGATAGGAAGGGAGTTGACCACCGTAGGTTGCACAGATGTGGAGAAGGTGCGTTTTGCCGCACATCAATTGGATGGACCCGCAGCCGCATGGTGGGAGAATTACATGACCACTTTCCCTATAGCCAATATCACATGGGATCAGTTTCAGCAAGCATTCCGCACTTCTCATGTCTCAACTAGAGCTATGAGTATGAAGAAGCGTGAGTTTCATAACTTACGCCAGGGAAATCATACTGTGGCCCAGTACGTTGATGAGTTTAGTAAGTTATCTTGCTATGCCCCAGATTATGTGTCCACAGATGTCGCGAAGCAGGAGAAATTTATGGAAGGGCTAAATGATGAGATGAGTATGCAGTTAATGGTGGCAACATTTAATAACTACCAGGAGTTGGTAGATAAGGCTCTTATGATTGAAGGGAAGCAGCAGCAGATTGAGAGCCGCAAAAGGAAGTATGGACAAGGGAAGTACAATTCAGGAACATAGCAGAAGCCTCGTTTTACCCCGAACTCGGGAGGATTTACCCAAAACCATGGAGGCCACACCCACAATGGAGGGAGTTCGCATAACCACAGTGGCCCCAAGAATGGAAACGACAATGGAGCAGGTAGCAATAAGAACCGCTCTAACCCAGCCACACCCGCCAAGAAGGATCAAAGTCACATAACTTGTTTCAAGTGCGGGAAGACTGGACACTACACCAATGACTGTCCTGAGTTGAAGAATGGAAATGGGAATGGAGGCTCTGGGAAGAAGCCCAACCCTTTCAACAGGGGACAAGTGAAACCACGTGAACATGGAGGAGGTTGAAGAGCGACCAGACACAGTGATCAGTAAGTTTTTGGTTAAGTCATTTACCGCTCTCATTCTTTTTCATACTGGTGCATCGCATTCATAAATTTCAAGGGGATTTGTGGACATGTTTAAGTTACCCACCTTAGCCCCAGTGCTCTTGGTTGAGAAGAAGGATAAATCTCTGAGAATGGTGGTTGATTATCGTGCATTGAATGAAGTGACGATCAAGAACAAGTACCCACTACCGATGATCAATGATTTGTTTGACCAGCTGCAAGGAGCTAAAGTGTTTTCAAAGATCGATCTTCGATCAAGATACCACCAGCTGAAGATTCGAGAACAGGATATACCCAAGACAGCCTTCACCACAAGGTACGGGCAATATGAGTACACGGTTATGTCATTTGGATTGACTAACGCCCCAACCTGTTTCATGAGTATGATGAATAAGGTGTTCATGGAGTTCTTGGATAAATTTGTCGTGGTGTTCATTGATGACATTTTGGTATACTCGAAGAATGAAGAGGAACACAAGGAGCATTTGTGTTTAGTTCTCGAGAAGCTCAGGGAACATCAGTTATACGCCAAGTTCAGCAAATGCGAGTTTTGGTTGAAGGAAGTTGGATTCCTTGGACATGTTATATCAGGAGAAGTAATAGCAGTAGACCCTACTAAGGTTCAGTCAATCACTGAGTGGTTGGCACCCACTTTAGTTGGAGAGATCCGTAGTTTTCTGGGACTCGCAGGATATTATCGGAGATTCATTGAGAATTTCTCAAAGATTGCAAAGCCCATTACAGAGTTGTTAAAGAAGGACACCAAGTTCAAATGGACAGATGAATGTGAGGCAAGTTTCCAGGAGCTGAAGAAACGTTTGTTTACAGCCCCAGTGCAGATTCTGCCAGATAAACGCAAGGAGGTGCAGGACACCATTAATGTGGGATGAAGTTGGAGACCGTCAGTTGTTTGGACTAGATTTGATCAAAGAGTCAGAAGAGAAGGTTAAGTTGATTCAAGATAGACTGAAGGTAGCTCAGTCCAGGCAGAAGAGTTATGCAGACTCGAAACGCAAGGAGGTAGTCTATGAAGTCGGAGACAGAGCATATCTTCGTGTATCCCCTCTGCGAGGAGTTAAATGTTTTGGAGTCAAGGGAAAGTTAGCCCTGAGATTTGTAGGACCATAATGGGTTTTGGAACGTATGGGAGAAGTGGCCTACAAGTTGGAGTTACCCGAAGGACTGTCAGGAGTTCATGATGTGTTTCACGTTTCCTAGTTGAAGAAGTGTCATGCTGAGATGGCCAATATCCCTCTGAGAGATACAGTGCCCCTGGAAGCAATTCAATTGGATAGTGATCTGACCTATGAGGAGAAACATGTCAAGATTCTCGAGTTTGCCACCTGAGTTACACGCAGCAAGGTTATCAAGTTTTGCAAAGTTCAGTGGAGCCACCATACCGAGGATGAAGCCACCTGGGAACAAGAGGATGATCTACGGAAAGACCACCCACACCTATTTTCTAGCCAACCCGAATCTCGAGGACAAGATTCATCTTAAGGTGGGTAGGTTTGTAACATCCCAAATTTTCAATTTGGAATGTTATACATACGTCATCATATGCATATCATATTTTATTGCATTTTGTTTTGCGATCCTCGAAATTCTAAGCAACTCAAGGACCCACGTAGAGAGTTGGGGATTTTACCGTTTTCATATTTGAATTTTCTCAAATATCGAAACAAGGATCATTTTGATTTTATTATTTTTCTCTCCAAAAATATTTCTAACTAAAATATATGAGAGGAGATAATATGACTCTCCAAAATAATTGAAATACTGGAGGAAAATGTTAAAATCAAATAAATACTCTATTTGGATTTTTATTGCAATTTTATTTGAATTAGAAAAATATGCATTTTTAGGCCAAGAAAATGTTCATCATGTTCTAAATATTTCATTTAGACGGTGAAAATTTGTTTGGGCATTTTTAGATTTTTATTTTTATTTTATTAGGATTTTTCTCGACGGTGGAATCCGTTTAAAAAAATAAAAAAATTCGGACCGGCTGTGCCGGAAGCTCCGGCGCCGCTGCCATCGTCGTCCGCGAGCCGGACTCCTCTAGGCAACTTGCGTGTAGTCTCCTACTGGATTGATACCTTGGTTGTCAAAAACTAAGGGAAATACTTACACTACTTTGGTGCATCACCCTTTCCTCTTCAAGGGAAAACCAACGCATGCTCAAGAGGTAGCAAGAAGGATCTCTGGCACCGTTGCCGGGGAGATCTACGCTCAAGTCAAGACATACCAAGTACCCAACACAAACTCTTATCCCTCGCATTACATTATTTTCCATTTGCCTCTCATTTTCCTCTCCCCCACTTCACCTTTGCCGTTTCATTCGCCCCTTTTCGTTCGCCTCTTTTCGCTTGCCTCTTGTTTGTTTGTTCTTAGTGCGGTTTGTTGCCATCATGTCTAAAACTAGGGAGGTTATCATTGAAAAAGATAGTAGTAACGATGGGGGAAACGTTGATGCTTTTGATTATCCTCATGAAGAACCTACTATTTTACACACTAAAAAGTTTCGGATTGGTAGTGGTAATATTATTGGAAAAGGAGTTATTCAAGATTTCTTTACTTGCGCCGGTGCTTTTCCCACTATGTGCGGGTCTATCCTTCATAAAACTAGTAGTCTTGCGGATGCTATATCTTTGCTCGTGGTTGAACTCGAAAGACAATATATCCACATGCATCCTTGCATAATGTAACGCCCTGGACACACCCGCCGGTGGTCGTTACTCCTGGCGGGATCTAGACTGGCCCCACAAATCAATACTAGTCTTTTCTGTGCACTTTGTCCTCACTCGTGCGCACCCGGGAGCAACTTCCCGGTCGGTCACCCATCCTGAAACTACTCCAAGCTGAGCACACTTAACTTGGGAGTTCTGTCTGGATGGGCTCCCGGAAAAGAAGGAATTCCTTATTGATATGAGTAGTCTATCATCCCTAATAAGCCAGGCTATCACATACACCCCCACTCAGAGGTACCGACGTCCTCGTCGGGCCACAGGAACGTTCCCTCTTGGCACATACGTCTGTGCATCCAGTCCAGTACATGTGCCATGCCGGGTGCCATGACGGGTCACAAACGTCATGAACAACATGACCGCGCACATGTCCGCAAACATCCGTGTAACCGCGAGGGTCGGCTCTGATACCAACTTGTAACGCCCCGGACACACCCGCCGGTGGTCGTTACTCCTGGCGGGATCTAGACTGGCCCCATAGATCAATACTAGTCTTTTCTGCGCACTTTGTCCTCACTCGTGCGCACCCAGGAGCAACTTCCCGGTCGGTCACCCATCCTGAAACTACTCCAAGCTGAGCACACTTAACATGGGAGTTCTATCCGGAAGGGCTCCCGGAAAAGAAGGAATTCCTTATTGATATGAGTACTCTATCATCCCTAATAAGCCAGGTTATCACACATACAGAGGATTTTTCTAGAATTTTCCAATATTGAGCATTCTTCTGTTAAGCGAGCATCTACCATCTTTTTAGCCCATGAGTTCAAATTTATAATAAAAGAGGCCAACGAAATTTTTGCGCATTATAGGGTGGATGTCGGCCGTCCTCCCATAGAAGCAATCCCTTTTTATCAAGAAGACATAATGCGCTTACGATCTTTAGATCATGTTTCTTTTAATGAAAACCTTAGAAAAAAGGTTCGTACCAATGTTCTAGTTGACAGGATTTCTAAACTTAATGATAACTTTGCTATCCATAACAATGGGTTAGGTTTTTCCCTTGAACAAAGGCTCGTGATTTTTTTTCAAAAGAATGCTTATAATGATGAATTGGTTGTGCAATATGAGGGGCCAAAGGAGGAACCAATACCTCCCGAGCATGATCTTGGGGACTTTTGTCCCATTAAATTTAGCCCTTTTGATTACTTTTGCTTGCCACAAAGAAAACTTGCTCCTGAACGTAGGGACTATGAGAAAAGTTTTCGTGATTTGCCTTATCATTATCATGGCAATACTTAGATCTATTCTTGTTTTTATGCCTAGCTAGGGGCGTTAAACGATAGCGCTTGTTGGGAGGCAACCCAATTTTATTTCTGTTCCTTGCTTTTTGTTCCTGTTTAGTAATAAATAAATCATCTATCCTCTATTATGATTGTGTTTTTTATGTTTTATTTAGTGTTTGTGCCAAGTAAAGCCTTTAGGATCTGCTTGGGTGATTGTTATTTGATCTTGCTGTAAAAAACAGAAAGTATGCGCTCACGAGAATAATTTTCATTTTTTACCAGAGAGCGATAAAATACCAATTACAACTGCAGTAGATCAATATACAAATTATTTAGGTCGCCCTAACTTTTCAGAATTTCTTGAGTTACAGAAGTATTCGAAACCTATAGATTGCTACAGATTGTTCTGTTTTTGACAGATTCTGTTTTTCGTGTGTTGTTTGCTTATTTTGATGAATCTATGGCTAGTATCGGGGGGTATGAACCATAGAGAAGTTGGAATACAGTAGGTTTAACTCCAATATAAATAAGGAATAAGTTCATTACAGTACCTTAAAGTGGTGTTTTGTTTTTTATACTAACAGAGCTCATGAGATTTTCTATTGAGTTTTGTGTTGTGAAGTTTTCAAGTTTTTGGGTAAGGATTTGATGGATTTTGGAACAAGGAGTGGCAAGAGCCTAAGATTGGGGATGACCAAGGCACCCCAAGGTAAAATTCAAGGATAAACAAAAGCCTAAGCTTGGGGATGCCCCAGAAGGCATCCCCTCTTTCGTCTTCGTCTCTCGGTAACTTTACTTGAGGCTATATTTTTATTCACCACATGATATGTGTTTTTCTTGGAGCATCTTGTATGATTTGAGTCTTTGATTTTTAGTTTACCACAATCATCCTTGCTGTACACACCTTTTGGGAGAGACACACATGAATCGGAATTTATTAGAATACTCTATGTGCTTCACTTATATCTTTTGAGCTAGATAATTTTTGCTCTAGTGCTTCACTTATATCTTTTTCGAGCACGGTGGTGGTTTTATTTTATAGAAATTGTTGATCTCTCATGCTTCACTTATATTATTTTGAGATTATTTTAGAACAGCATGGTAATTTTCTTTGGCTATAAAATTAGTCCTAATATGATAGGCATCCAGGATGGGTATAATAAAAACTTCCATATAGAGTGCATTGAATACTATGAGAAGTTTGATACTTGATGATTGTTTTGAGATATGAAGATGGTGGTATTAGAGTCATGCTAGTTAAGTAATTGTGAAATTGAGAATGTTGAGGTTTGCAAGTCCCGTAGCATGCACGTATGGTAACCGTTGTGTGACAAATTTGAAGCATGAGGTGTTCTTTGATTGCCTTGCTTATGAGTGGCGGTCGGGGACGAGCGATGGTCTTTTCCTACCAATCTACCCCCTAGGAGCATGCGAGCAGTGCTTGGTTTTGATGACTTGTAGATTTTTGCAATAAGTATGTGACTTCTTTTCCATGGATTATACGCACTCTTACCCTTCCATCATTGCTAGCCTCTTCGGTACCGTGCATTGCCCTTTCTCACCTCGAGAGTTGGTGCAGACTTCGCCGATGCATCCAAACCCCATGATATGATATGCTCTTTCACACATAAACCTCCTTATATCTTCCTCAAAACAGCCACCATACCTACCTATTATGGCATTTCCATAGCCATTCCGAGATATATTGCAATGCAACTGACCATCGTTCCGTTTTTTATGGCACACTCCATCATTGTCATATTGCCTTGCATGATCTTGTAGTTGACATCGTATTTGTGGCAAAGCCACTGCTCATAATTTTTATACATGTCACTCTTGAAATCATTGCACATCCTGGTACACCGCTGGAGGCATTCATATAGAGTCATATTTGGTTCTAATATCGAGTTGTAATTTTTGAGTTGTAAATAAATAGAAGTGTGATGATCATCATTATTAGAGCATTGTCCCGTGAGGAAAAAAAGAGATAGGCCAAATAAAAAAATTAGGCCCAAAAAATTGAGAGAAAAAGAGAGAAGGAGCAATGTTACTATCCTTTTTTCACACTTGTGCTTCAAAGTAGCACCATAATCTTCATGATAGAGAGTCTCTTATTTTGTCACTTTCATATACTAGTGGGAATTTTCATTATAGAACTTGGCTTGTATATTCCAACAATGGGCTTCCTCAAAATTCCCTAGGTCTTCGTGAGCAAGCAAGTTGGATGCACACCCACTCAGTTTCTTTTGTTGAGCTTTCATACATTTATAGCTCTAGTGCATCCATTGCATGGCAATCCCTACTCCTCGCATTGACATAAATTGATGAGCATCTCCATAGCCTGTTGATTATCCACGTCAATGTGATACTTTCTCCTTTTTTGTCTTCTCCACACAACCTCCATCATCATATTCTATTCCACCCATAGTGCTATGTCCATGGCTCGCGCTCATGTATTGCGTGAAAGTTGAAAAAGTTTGAGAATACTAAAGTATGAAACAATTGCTTGGCTTGTCATCGGGGTTGCGCATGATGGGACCATTTTGTGTGACGAAAATGAAGCATGGTCAAACTATATGATTTTGTAGGTATGAGCTTTCTTTGGCTATGTTATTTTGAGAAGACATAATTGCTTGGGTAGTATGCTTGAAGTATTATTGTTTTTATGTCAATATTGAACTTGAATCTTTCGGATCTGAGTATTCATGCCACAATAAAGAAAATTACATTGAAAATTATGTTAGGTAGCATTCCACATCAAAAATTCTGTTTTTATCATTTCCTACTTGAGGACGAGCAGGAATTAAGCTTGGGGATGCTTGATACGTCGCCAACGTATCTATAAATTTTTATTGTTCCATGCTATTATATTATCTGTTTTGGATGTTTAATGGGCTTTAATATGCACTTTTATATTATTTTTGGGACTAACCTATTAACCGAAGGCCCAGTGCAAACTGCTGTTTTTTTGCCTATTTCAGTGTTTCACAGAATAGGAATATCAAAAGGAATCCAAACGGAACGAAACCTTCGCGAGGATCTTTCTTGGAACAAACGCAACCCAGGAGACTTGGAGTACAAGTCTGTAAGTCCGCCAAGCTTCCACGAGGCAGGGGGCGCGCCTAGGTGGGTAGGCACGCCCCCACCCTCGTGGGCCCCATGGATCTCCACCGACGTACTTCTTTCACCTATATATACCCATGTACCCTAAAAACATCCAAGAGAGCCAAGGAACCACTTTTCCACCGCCGCAACCTTCTGTACCCGTGAGATCCCATCTTGGGGTCTTTTCCGGTGATCTGTCGGAGGGGGATTCCATCATGGAGGGCTTCTACATCAACACCATAGCCTCTCCGATGATGTGTGAGTAGATTACTACAGACCTTCGGGTCCATAGTTATTAGCTAGATGGCTTCTTCTCTCTCTTTGGTTCTCAATACAAAGTTCTCTTCGATGTTCTTGGAGATCTACTCGATGTAATACTCTTTTGCTGTGTGTTTGCCGAGATCTGATGAATTGTGGGTTTATGAATTTGATTATCTATGAATATTATTTCGCTCTTCTCTAAATTCTTATATGCATGATTTGATATCTTTGCAAGTCTCTTCAAATTATTGGTTTAGTTTGGCCTACTAGATTGATCTTTCTTGCAATGGGAGAAGTTCTTAGTTTTGGGTTCAATCTTGCGGTGTCCTTTCCTAGTGACAGCAGGGGCAGCAAGGCACGTATTGTATTGTTTTCATCGAGGATAAAAAGATGGGGTTTATATCATATTGCATGAGTTTATCCCTCTACATCATGTCATCTTGCCTAATGCGTTACTCCGTTCTTATGAACTTAATACTCTAGATGCATGCTGGATAGTGGTCGATGTGTGGAGTAATAGTAGTAGATGCAGGATCGTTTCGGTCTACTTGACACGGATGTGATGCCTATATTCATGATCATTGCCTTAGATATCATCATAACTATGTGCTTTTCTATCAATTGCTCGGCAATAATTTGTTCACCCACCATAATATATGCTATCATGAGAGAAGCCACTAGTGAAACCTATGGCCCCCGGGTATACTTTACATCATATATGTTTCTGATCTATAATTCTAGTTTACTATTTGTTTTGCAATCTTTATTTTCCAATCTATACAACAAAAATAGTAAAAATATTTATCTTATTATCTTTATCAGATCTCACTTTTGCAAGTGGTCGTGAAGGGATTGACAACCCCTTTATCGCATTGGTTGCAAGGTTCTTGATTGTTTGTGCAGGTACTAGGCGACTTGCGGGTAGTCTCCTACTGGATTGATACTTTGGTTCTCAAAACTGAGGGAAATACTTATGCTACTTTGCTGCATCACCCTTTCCTCTTCAAGGGAAAACCAATGCATGCTCAAGAAGTAGCAGAGAGCATCATGTAACATGTGAAAAACAAGTTTAAGTCTAACATACTTCCTATGCGTAGGCTTTTTATAAGCAAACAAACTATCAAGACAAGCAAAAACTAGCATATGCAAGGAAGAAGATAGAAACAATAGCAATCCCAACATAACGAGAGGTAATTTAGTAACATGAAAATTTCTGCAACCATATTTTCCTCTCTCATAATAGTTACATGTAGGATCATAATCAAATTCAACAATATAGCTATCATGTAAAAATTTCTCTTCATGATCCACATGCATAACAGTTTTATAGTCTTCCAGGATAGTGGCATTAACATCAACTAAAGTCAGACCTCTTCAAACCTACTTTTATCAAAAAAATCATAAGATTGAACACTCTCCAAATATGTGGGTTTATTTTTAACTAAAGTTGACACTCTTCCATACCCACTTTCAATATTATCGCAAACCTATTCATCATGAGGCTTAAATAAATTTTCAAGATCACAAGAAGCATTATCACCCCAATCATGATCATTGCAATAAGTAGTGGACATAGCAAAATTAGCATCCCCAAGCTTGGAGTTGTGCATATTCTTAACACAATTGACATCAATAGAATTTATAATAACATCACTGCAATCATGCTTTTCATTCAACGAGCTATCGTGAATCACTTCATAAATTTCTTCTTTTAGCACTTCATCATAATTTTCAGATTAATTTCAAGCAAAACGTCATAAAGATAATCTAGTGCACACAACTCACTTGAAATTGGTTCGTCATAATTAGATCTTTTAAAAAGATTAGCAAGTGGATGAGGATCCATAAACCTTTCGCTTTTTGATTTGCTATAAACATGCAATTATACCAAGCAAACAAACCAAGTAAGACATAAAGGCAGACGAAAAGGCAAACAAAAAGAAGAAAAGTAAAAAGGAATTTTTTGTGTTTTTCTGAAAACGTTTTAGAAGAGGGGAGATGAAAATGGGAGGCAAATGGCGAATAATGTAAATGCAAGAGATTAGAGTTTATGATGGGTACTTGGTAGGCTTGATGTAGACCCCCCCCCCCCCCCCGACAACGGTGCCAGAAATTCTTCCTGCTACTTCTTGAGCTTGCATTGGTTTTTCCCTTGAAGAGGAAAGGGTGATGCAGCAAAGTAGAGATAACTATTTCCCTCAGTTAAGAACCAAGGTATCAATCCAGTACGAGGAACACACAAGTCTTCGATGATAGCACCTCCAGAAACAAACAAATACTTGCACCCCAACGCGATAAAGGGGTTGTCAATCCCTTCACGATTACTTGCAAGGACGAGATATGATATAGATAGATATAAAAGATAAATAAAGGTGCAAAATAAAGTAAAGGTAAATAAATTGGAGCATGGTCTTTTGGGGTTTTTGGTTTTATAGATCTAAAAATAATATGATAAGAATAGACCCGGCGGCCATAATTTTCACTAGAAGATTCTCTCTTGAAAGAACGCATATGGTGGGTGAACAAATTACTGTTTAGCAATTGATAGAAAAACGAATAATTATGATGATATCTAACCAAATGATCATGAATATAGGCATCACGTTCGTGATAAGTAGACCGGCTTCTGCCTGCATCTACTATTATTACTCCACACATCTACCGATATCGAGCATGCATCTAGTGTATTAAGTTAACAAGAACAGAATAACGCCTTAAGAAAGATGACTTGATGTAGAGGGATACATCCAATCAATATGAATAAACCCCACCTTTTTATCCTTAATAACAATGATACAAATACGTGTCATGTACTCCCTCTGTCCGAAAATACTTGTCATCAAAATGGATAAAAAAACATGTATCTAGAACTAAAATACATCTAGATACACCCCCTTTTATCTATTTTGATGACAAGTATTTCCAATGGAGGGAGTACCTTTCTGTCACTGGGATAGAGCACCGCAAGATTGAACCAATTACAAAGTAGCTCTCCAATTGCAAGAAAAATCAATGTAGTTGGCCAAACCAAATCAATAGATCGGAGAGAAATACAAAGCTATCTTAAGCATGCATAAAAGAGTTCAGAGAAGACTCAAATAACATTCATAGATAATCTGATCATGAACCCACAATTCATCAGATCTCAACAAACGCACTGCAAAAGAAGATTACATCGAATAGATCTCTAAGAACATCGAGGAGAACATTGTATTGAAGATCAAAGAGAGAGAAGAAGCCATCTACCTACTAGCTATGGACCCGTAGGTCTATGGTAAACTACTCACACATCATCAGAAGGGTGGCAAGGTTGATGTAGAGGCCCTCCATGGTCAGATCCCCCTCTGGCAGAGTACTGGAACAGGTCTCCAGATGGGATCTCACGAGAACAGAAACTTGCGGTGGCGGAAAAGTGTTTTTGGTGTGCCCTCTGGTATATGGGGAATATTTGGGTATTTATGGAGGTGAGATTAGGGTTAGAGGTGCCATGGTGGGCCCACAATCTCGGGAGGCGCCCCCCTAGGGCGCGACCTCCTGGATTGTGGCCAATCTGTGGCCCTTCTGGCCTCCTCCCGAAGCTTCCTAGGTGTCTTCTGGTACAAGGAAAATCATCAAAAAATTTCATTCCATATGGTATTGGTTTTCTATAAAAGACAAAAAACAAGGAAAAAACAACAACTGGCACTTAACACTAGGTTAATAGGTTAATCCCCAAAAATGATATGAACTAGCATAATAATGCATATAAAACATCCAAATGGATAATATAATAGCATGAAACAATCAAAAACTATAGATACGTTGGAGACGTATCACACCCCGCTTTCCTTCGCCGGAGCCCACCGCCGCTCTGCCCCAGTCACCTTCCTTCTGGAGTCGCCCCTCCTCCAAGACATCCCGGCTATAAAAGCCGAGGTCCTCACTCGATTCCACCCCAAACGCGCCCCCAAACCTGCTCCTCTTGCCGGAGCACGCTACTACCATCGCACGCCATTGCCATAGCCCTCCCCATCCCTCGCCACCGCCATCATTGGAACTGTCGTCGTTGTCGTCTTGGCCGCCAGGAGCTTTGCCCCTCCATCGAGGACCACTGGAGCGTCCTCCCACGTCGACCCTGAGCCGCCACCCCACCAGAGCATCGTTAGATCCCCTCCCCTCGCCGTTGTGAGCACCCCCTCTCTCTCCCCACCATCATATCTCAGACGAACGTCCCAGATTAGAAACTTTAAGACACGAATCGCTTTCTTTCATGTCTCGACCTGATACGTCTCCAACGTATCTATATTTTTTGATTGTTCCATGCTATTATATTATCTGTTTTGGATGTTAATGGGCTTATTTATATACTTTTATATTATTTTTGGGACCAACCTACTAACCCAAGGCCCAGTGCCAATTGCTGTTTTTTTGCCTATTTCAGTGTTTCGTAAAAAAAGAATATCAAACGGAATCCAAACGGAATGAGACCTTCAGGAGAGTTATTTTTGGAACAAACGTGATCCAGAGGACTTGGAGTGGATGTCAAGAAATCAACGAGGAGGCCACAAGGCAGGGAGGCGCGCCTGCCCCCCTGGGCGCATCCCCCACCCTCGTGGGCCCCTCGTGGCTCCACCGACCTACTTCTTCCTCCTATATATGTCCACATACCCCAAAATCATCCAAGAGCACCACGAAACCCTATTTCCACCGTGGCAACCTTCTGTACCCAAGAGATCCCATCCTGGGGCCTTTTTCGGAGCTCCGCCGGAGGGGGAATCGATCATGGAGGGCTTCTACATCAACACCATAGCCTCTCCGATGATATGTGAGTAGTTTACCTCAGACCTTTGGGTCCATATTATTAGCTAGATGGCTTCTTCTCTCGCTTTGGATCTCAATACAAAGTTCTCCTTGATCTTCTTGGAGATCTATTTGATGTAACTCTTTTGGCGGTGTGTTTGTCGAGATCCGCTAAATTGTGGGTTTATGATCAAGATTATCTATGAACAATATTTGATTCTTCTCTCAAATCTTTTATTCATGATTTGTTATCTTTGCAAGTCTCTTCGAATTATTAGTTCGGTTTGGCCTACTCGATTGATCTTTCTTGCAATGGGAGAAGTGCTTAGCTTTGGGTTCACTCTTGCGGTGTCCTTTCCCAGTGACAGTAGGGGCAGCAAGGCACGTATTGTATTGTGGCCATCGAGGATAAAAATATGGGGTTTATATCATATTGCTTGAGTTTATCCCTCTACATCATGTCATCTTGCTTAATGCGTTACTCTGTTCTTATGAACTTAATACTCTAGATGCATGCTGGATAACGGTCGATGTGTGGAGTAATAGTAGTAGATGCAGAATCGTTTCGGTCTACTTGTCACCGATGTGATGCCTACATACATGATCATGCCTAGATATTCTCATAATTATGCACTTTTCTATCAATTGCTCGACAGTAATTTGTTCACCCAGTGTAATACTTATGCTATCTTGAGCGAAGCCACTAGTGAAAACTATGGCCCTCGGATCTATTTTCTATTATATTAATCTCCCGTCAACTAGCTATTTTTGGCACCGTTTATTTTGCAATCTTTACTTTCAATCTATATCATAAAAATACCAAAACATTTATCTTATTATTATTATTATCTCTATCAGATCTCACTCTCGTAAGTGATCGTGAAGGGATTGACAACCCCTTTATCGCGTTGGTTGCGAGGTTCTTATTTGTTTGTGTAGGTGCGAGGGACTTGCGTGTAGTCTCCTACTTGATTGATACCTTGGTTCTCAAAAACTGAGGGAAAACCAACATAGTGCTCAAGAGGTAGCAAGAAGGATTTTTGGCGTCGTTGCCGGGGAGATCTACGCACAAGTCAAGACATACCAAGTACCCATCACAAACTCTTATCCCTCGCATTACATTATTTGCCATTTTCCTCTTGTTTTCCTCTCCCCCACTTCACCCTTGTCGTTTTATTCGCCCTCTTTTTCCGCTCGCCTCTTTTTCATTCACCTCTTTTTGTTTGCCTCTTGCTTGATTGTGTGTTGGATTTTTTGTCACGATGGCTCAAGATAATACTAAATTGTGTGACTTTTCTAATACCAACAATAATGATTTTATTAGCACTCCAATTGCTCCTTTACCGATGCTGAATCTTGTGAAATTAATACTGCTTTGTTGAATCTTGTCATGAAAGATCCGTTTTCCGGCCTTCCTAGTGAAGATGCAGCTACCCATCTAAACAGCTTTGTTGATTTGTCTGATATGCAAAATAAGAAAGATATGGATAATGATATTGTTAAATTGAAGCTTCCCGTTTTCGCTTAGAGATCGTGCTAAAACTTGGTTTTCGTCTTTGCCTAAAAATAGTATCTATTCATGGAATAAGTGCAAAGATGCTTTTATCTCTAAGTATTTTCCTCCTGCTAAGATCATCTCTCTTAGAAACGATATTGTGAATTTTAAGCAACTTGATCATGAACATGTTGCACAAGCTTGAGAGAGGATGAAACTAATGATACATAATTGCCCTACACATGGTTTGAATCTTTGGATGATTATACAAAAAATTTATGCCGGATGGAATTTTGCTTCTAGAAATCATTTAGATTTGGCCGCGGGAGGCACTTTTATGGAAATCACTTTAGGAGAAGCTACTAAACTCCTAGATAATATTATGGTTAATTATTCTCAATGGCACATTGAAAGATCTACTAGTAAAAAGGTGCATGCAATTGAAATTAATGTTTTGAGTGGAAAGATGGATGAATTTATGAAATTGTTTGCTAATAAGAGTGTTTCTTATGATCCTAATGATATGCCTTTGTCTACATTGATTGAGAATAATAATGAATCTATGGGTGTGAATTTTGTTGGTAGGAACAATTTTGGTAATAACGCGTATAGAGGTAATTTTAATCCTAGGTCGTTTCCTAGTAATTCCTCTAATAATTATGGTAATTCCTACAACAATTCTTATGGAAATTATAATAAGATGACCTTTGATTTTGAATCTAGTATTAAAGAATTTATTAGTTCGCAAGAGAGTTTCAATGCTTTGATTGAAGAAAACTATCTAAGATTGATGAGTTGGCCAGGAACGTGGATAGAATTTCTCTTGATGTTGATTCTTTGAAACTTAGATCTATTCCACCTAAGCATGATATAAATGAGTCTCTCAAAGCTATGATAATTTCATTGATGAGTGCAAACAAAGAACCTCTAGGATGCGTGCTAAAAAAGATTGCTTTGTGAAAGCGTGTTCTTCTAGTTTTCATGATAATAAGGATGAAGATCTAAAAGTGATTGATGTGTCCCCTATTAAATCTTTGTTTTGCAATATGAATCTTGATAATGATGGGACCGGAGATGATTCAACTTTAGTTAAAAGGCGTTCCAATGATTCAGAGTTTTTAGATCTTGATGCAAAAACTAGTAAAAGTGGGATTGGAGAGGTCAAAACTTTACATAGCAATGAACCCACTATTTTGGATTTCAAGGAATTTAATTATGATAATTGTTCTTTAATAGATTGTATTTCCTTGTTGCAATCCATGCTAAATTATCCGCATGCTTATAATCAAAACAAAGGTTTTACTAAACATATCGTTGATGCTTTAGTGCAATCTTATGAAGAAAAGCTTGAATTGCAAGTTTATATCCCTAGAAAACTTTATGATGAGTGGGAACCCACTATTAAAATTAAAATTAAAGATCATGAATGCTATGCTTTATGTGATTTGGGTGCTAGTGTTTCCACGATTCCCAAAACTTTGTGTGATGTGTTAGGTTTCTGTGAATTTGATGATTGTTCTTTAAATTTGCACCTCGCGGATTCCAATATTAAGAAACCTATGGAAAGGATTAATGATGTTCTTACTATTGAAAATAGGAATTATGTGCCCGTAGATTTCATTGTTCTTGATATTGATTGCAATCCTACATGTCCCATTATTCTTGGTAGGCCTTTCCTTAGAATGATTGGTGCAATTATTGATATGAAAGAAGGAAATATTAGATTCCAATTTCCACTAAGGAAAGGCATGGAGAACTTTCCTAGAAATAAAATTAAATAACCTTATGAATCTATTATGAGAGCCACTTATGGATTGCATACCAAAGATGATAATACCTAGATCTATTCTTGCTTTTATGCCTAGCTAGGGGCGTTAAACAATAGCGCTTGTTGGGAGGCAACCCAATTTTATTTTTGTTCCTTGATTTTTGGTTCTGTTTAGTAATAAATAATTCATCTAGACTCTGTTTAGATGTGGTTTTATTCTTTTAATTAGTGTTTTTGCCAAGTAGAACCTTTGGGAAGACTTGGGGAAAGTCTTTGCGATCTTGCTGTAAAAAACAGAAACTTTAGCGCTCACAAGATTTGCTGCCATTGTTTACTAGAGAGTGAGATTAGGTTGATTATTTTTGCAGATAATTAATAGATAAATTCCTCACGTCCAGAAATTTATTTTAGAATTTTGGGGTTACATAAGTATTCGTCACTTACAGATTACTACAGACTGTTCAGTTTTTGACAGATTCTGTTTTTCGCGTGTTGTTTGCTTATTTTGATGAATCTATGGCTAGTATCGGAGGTTATAAACCATAGAGAAGTTGGAATACAGTAGGTTTAACACCAAAATAAATAAAGAATGATTTCATTATATTACCTTAAGTGGTGGTTTGTTTTCTTATACTAACAGAGATCATGAGATTTTCTATTTAAGTTTTGTGTTGTGAAGTTTTAAAGTTTTGGGTAAAGATTTGATGGATTATGGAATAAGGAGTGGAAAGAGCCTAAGCTTGTGGATGCCCAAGGCACCCCAAGGTAAAATTCAAGGACAACCAAAAGCCTAAGCTTGGGGATGCCCCAGAAGGCATCCCCTCTTTCGTCTTCTTCTATCGGTAACTTTACTTGAGGCTATATTTTTATTCACCACATGATATGTGTTTTGCTTGGAGCGTCTTGTGTGATTTGAGTCTTTGCTTTTTAATTTACCACAATCATCCTTTCTATACACACCTTTTGATAGAGACACACATGAATTGGAATTATTAGAATACTCTATGTGCTTCACTTATATCTTTTGAGCTAGATAATTTTGCTCTAGTGCTTCACTTATATCTTTTAGAGCACAGTGGTGGTTTTATTTTGTAGAAACTATTGATCTCTCATGCTTCACTTATATTATTTTTAGAGTCCTTTAGAACAGTATGGTAATCTGCTTTGGTTATAAAATTATTCCAAATATGATAGGCATCCAAGATGGGTATAATAAAAACTATCATAAAAAGTGCATTGACTACTATGAGAAGTTTGATACTTGATGATTGTTTTGAGATATGGAGATGGTGATATTAGAGTCATGCTAGTTGAGTAGTTGTGAATTTGAGAAATACTTGTGTTGAAGTTTGTGATTCCCGTAGCATGCACGTATGGTGAAACGTTATGTGATGAAGTCGGAGCATGATTTATTTATTGATTGTCTTCCTTATGAGTGGCGGTCGGGGACGAGCGATGGTCTTTTCCTACCTATCTATCCCCCTAGGAGCATGCGCGTAGTACTTTGTTTTGATAACTAATAAATTTTTACAATAAGTATGTGAGTTCTTTATGACTAATGCTGAGTCCATGGATTATACGCACTCTCACCCTTCCCCATTGCTAGCCTCTCTAGTATCGTGCAACTGTCGCCGGTACCTTAAACCCACCATATAACTTCCTCAAAACAGCCACCATACCTACCTATTTTGGCATTTCCATAGCCATTCCGAGATATATTGCCATGCAACTTTCCACCGTTCCGTTATTTTGACACGTCATATTGCTTTGCATGATCATGTAGTTCACATCGTATTTGTGGCAAAGCCATCATTCATAATTCTTTCATACATGTCACTCATGATTCATCGCATATCCCGGTACACCGCCGGAGGCATTCACATAGAGTCATATTTTGTTCCAAATATTGAGTTGTAATCTTTGAGTTGTAAGTAAATAAAAGTGTGATGATCATCATTATTAGAGCATTGTCCCAAGTGAGGAAAGGATGATGGAGACTATGATTTCCCCACAAGTCCGGAT
Organism: Triticum aestivum; assembly: GCF_018294505.1. Classification (NCBI taxonomy): domain Eukaryota; kingdom Viridiplantae; phylum Streptophyta; class Magnoliopsida; order Poales; family Poaceae; genus Triticum; species Triticum aestivum. The sequence continues at coordinate 24,136,644 of NC_057800.1, read as the reverse complement.
GAGACTCCGGGCGGAAAAAAAAGAAAAGAGGCCATAAAAAAAGAAGGCCCAAATAAAAAATGAGAGAAAAAGAGAGAAGGGACAATGTTACTATACTTTTTCCACACTTGTGCTTCAAAGTAGCACCATGATCTTCATGATAGAGAGTCTCCTATGTTGTCACCTTCATATACTAGTGGGAATTTTATATTATAGAACTTGGCTTGTATATTCCAATGATGGGCTTCCTCAAAATGCCCTAAGTCTTCGTGAGAAAGCGAGTTGGATGCACACCCACTTAGTTTCTTTTTGAGCTTTCATACACTTATAGCTCCAGTGCATCCGTTGCATGGCAATCCCAACTCACTCACATTGATATCTATTGATGGGCATCTCCATAGCCTGTCGATACGCCTAGTTGATGTGGGACTATCTTCCTTTTTTGTCTTCTCCACAACCACCATTCTATTCCACCTATAGTGCTATGTCCATGGCTCACGCTCATGTATTGCGTGAAGATTGAAAAAGTTTGAGAACACCAAAAGTATGAAACAATTGCTTGGCTTGTCATCGGGGTTGTGCATGATTAAATACTTTGTGTGATGAAGATAGAGCATAGCCAGACTATATGATTTTGTAGGGATAACTTTCTTTGGCCATGTTATTTTGAGAAGACATGATTGCTTATTAGTATGCTTGAAGTATTACTATTTTTATGTCAATATTAAACTTTTGTCTTGAATCTTTCGGACCTGAACATTCATGCCACAATAAAGAAAATTACTTTGAGAAATATGCTAGGTAGCATTCCACATAAAAAAAATTGTTTTATCATTTACCTACTCGAGGACGAGTAGGAATTAAGCCTGGGGATGCTTGATACGGCTCCAACGTATCTATAATTTTTTATTGTTCCATGCTATTATATTATCTATTTTGGATGTTAATGGGCTTATTTATACACTTTTATATTTTTTTGGGACTAACCTACTAACCCAAGGCCCGGTGCAAATTGCTATTTTTTTGCCTATTTCGGTGTTCCGCGGAAAAGGAATATCAAACGGAATCCAAACGGATTGAAACCTTAGGGGGAGTTACTTTTGGAACAAACGTGATCCAGAGGACTTGGAGTGGACGTCAAGAAATCAACAAGGAAGCCACGAGGCAGGGAGGCGCGCCTGCCCCCTGGGAGCGCCCCCCCACCCTTGTGGGCCCCTCGTGGCTCCACCGACCTACTTCTTCCTCCTATATATGTCCATGATACGTCTCCAACGTATCTATAATTTTTGATTGCTCCATGCTATATTATCTACTATTTTGGACTATATTGGGCTTTATTTTCCACTTTTATATTATTTTTGGGACTAACCTATTAACCGAAGGCCCAGCCTAGAATTGTTAATTTTTTTTGCCTATTTCAGTATTTCGGAGAAACAAAATATCAAACGGAGTCCAAACGGAATAAAACCTTCGGGGACATGATTTTCTCACCGAACGTGATCCAGGAGACTTGGACCCTACTCCAAGGAGTCAAAGAGGTGGTCACGAGGGTGGGGGGCGCGCCCACCCCCCTAGGACGTGCCCCTCTGCCTCGTGGGCCCCTCGGTGCTCCACTGATGTACTCCTTCCTCCTATATATACCTACGTACCCCCAAACGATCAGAACAGGAGCCAAAAACCTAATTCCACCGCCGCAACTTTCTGTATCCACGAGATCCCATCTTGGGGCCTGTTCCGGAGCTCCGCCGGAGAGGGCCATCATCACGGAGGGCTTCTACATCATCATAGCCCCTCCGATGAAGTGTGAGTAGTTTACCTCAGACCTTTGGGTCCATAGTTAGTAGCTAGATGGCTTCTTCTCTCTTTTTGGATCTCAATACAAAGTTCTCCCCCTCTCTTGTGGAGATCTATTCGATGTAATCTTCTTCTTTTTGCGGTGTGTTTGTTGAGACCGATGAATTGTGGGTTTATGATCAAGTCTATCTATGAATAATATTTGAATCTTCTCTGAATTCTTTTATGTATGATTAGTTATCTTTGCAAGTCTCTTCGAATTATCCGTTTGGTTTGGCCAACTAGATTGGTAGTTCTTGCCATGGGAGAAGTGCTTAGCTTTGGGTTCGATCTTGCGGTGTCCTTTCCCAGTGACAGAAGGGGCAGCAAGGCACGTATTGCATCGTTGCCATCGAGGATAACAAGATGGGGTTTATTTCATATTGCATGAATTTATCTCTCTACATCATGTCATCTTGCTTAAAGCGTTACTCTATTTTTAACTTAATACTCTAGATGCATGCTGGATAGCGGTCAATGAGTGGAGTAATAGTAGTAGATGCAGAATTGTTTCGGTCTACTTGTCACGGACGTGATGCCTATATACATGATCATGCCTAGATATTCTCATAACTATGCTCAATTCTGTCAATTGCTCAACTGTAATTTGTTCACCCACCGTAGAATACTTATGCTCTTGAGAGAAGCCACTAGTGAAACCTATGGCCCCCGGGTCTATTCTCATCATATCAATCTCCATCACTTTAATCTTGCTTTGCTTTTTACTTTGCCTTTTACTTTTCACTTTGCATCTCTATACCAAAAATACCAAAAATATTATATCTATCAGATCTCACTCTCGTAAGTGACTGTGAAGGGATTGACAACCCCTAATCGCGTTGGTTGTGAGTAGCTATCGTTTTGTGCAGGTACGAGGGACTTGAGCGTGGCCTCATACTGGATTGATACCTTGGTTCTCAAAAACTGAGGGAAATACTTATGCTAGTCTACTGCATCATCCCTTTCTCTTCGGGGAAATCCAACGCAAGCTCAAGGGGTAGCACTCCACATACTCCGAAAACATTCGGGAGCACCACGAAACCCTATTTCCACCGCCGCAACCTTCTGTACCCAAGAGATCCCATCTTGGGGCCTTTTCCGGAGCTCCGCCGGAGGGGGAATCGATCACGGAGGGCTCCTACATCAACACCATAGCCTCTCCGATGATGTGTGAGTAGTTTACCTCAGACCTTCGGGTCCATAGTTATTAGCTAGACGGCTTCTTCTCTCGCTTTGGATCTCAATACAAAGTTCTCCTTGATCTTCTTGGAGATCTATTCGATGTAACTCTTTTTGCGGTGTGTTTGTCGAGATCCGATGAATTGTGGGTTTATGATTAAGATTATCTATGAACAATATTTGATTCTTCTCTGAAATCTTTTATGTATGATTTGTTATCTTTGCAAGTCTCTTCGAATTATCAGTTTGGTTTGGCCTACTAGATTGATCTTTCTTGCAATGGGAGAAGTGCTTAGCTTTGGGTTCAATCTTGTGGTGTCCTTTCCCAGTGACTGTAGGGGCAGCAAGGCATGCATTGTATTGTTGCCATCGAGGATAAAAAGATGGGTTTATATCATATTGCTTGAGTTTATCCCTCTACATCATGTCATCTTGCCTAATGCGTTACTCCGTTCTTATGAACTTAATACTCTAGATGCATGCTGGATAGCGGTCGATGTGTGGAGTAATAGTAGTAGATGTAGAATCGTTTTGGTCTACTTGTCGCGGACGTGATGCCTATATACATGATCATGCCTAGATATTCTCATAATTATGCACTTTTCTATCAATTGCTCGACGGTAATTTTTTCACCCACCGTAATACTTATGCTATCTTGAGAGAAGCCACTAGTGAAACCTATGGCCCCCGGGTCTATTCTCTATTATATTAATCTCCCGTCAACTAGCTATTTCTGGCACTGTTTATTTTGCAATCTTTACTTTCAATCTATATCATAAAAATACCAAAAATATTTATCTTGTTATTATTATCTCTATCAGATCTCACTCTCGTAAGTGACCATGAAGGGATTGACAACCCCTTTATCACGTTGGTTGCGAGGTTCTTATTTGTTTGGGTAGGTACGAGGGACTTGCGTGTAGTCTCCTACTGGATTGATACCTTGGTTCTCAAAACTGCGGGAAATACTTACGCTACTTTGCTGCATCACCCTTTCCTCTTTAAGGGAAAACTAACGTAGTGCTCAAGAGGTAGCACGACCGCCCACCCGTCAGCTTTCGTAGCGAACGTCGTAGCCAATAGGAACTCGCCATGTGGCCCTGAGCCGATCCGTAGCTAGTTTTTCTTTTCTGTTTTCTTTTTTACTTTTCCAAATTTGTTTCTGGTTTTTATTTCTTCATCTCTTTTATGTTTTAAATTCTTTTTGAGTGATTCCAATTGCATTAGTTTAATATTTTTTTGTAGTTTCTGTAGATTCAGATAGATGGCATGTTTGAATAGTTCAAATTTGAGTTGACCAAATTTTATTCAAACACTAAATTGCTAATAACTTTTAATTAAAAATATCTTTTAAATTAATTCCTTTTGACACTGTTTTGTATTAGTTTTGCATATACAGTAGCATGTTAATAATTTTTATAATTTAATTATTTTAGTTTTAAGTGGATTAAAAAACAGCACGCATGTATGCTTGTTTAAAAATTTAATAGAATTAGTTTTAATATATTTGAAAAGTAATTCTTTTTGTCACTTTAATTTTATTAAGTTTAGTTTATGTTAATTAACTAGAATACAATTTTATAATGAATTAAAATTGTTTTAAGCCAACTTAGTTAATATGTGATTAGGTTATAACTTTGTTATTCTAAAAGCTATTAAATTAATTCTTGTTGCTAATTAATTGTTTAATAAATCACTTGTTGTTAAGTATTTACTTTTGTATCTTTTCTATTAATTATTTGTTTAGATCAAATTAGTGTTGTTTTGATTGTTTTGCTTCAGTTGAACTTTCCCAAGTTTTTCTTTTATGTCTTCTTTAGTTTTTATTTGTGTTTCTTTGTGTTTTTACTTGAGGATTTCCTTTGATTGTTGGATTGATTGCGTATATGTATTCAATTGTTTGGTTAGAATAGATTATTCTCGAAGTGTGATGAATAGATCAATCAATTGTGAGAGTGATGAACTCCACCAACAAGTACCAAGCAAGTTCACTTTGATCATGATTATCAATATACCTATGTGTTATTGCATTTAGTATTTCCTTTTCCACCATGCATGCAAAGTAGGTAATTTGGAAACTTGGCCTTGAGTAGTGTCATGAGGTAGGAACCCATGTCCTTTATTACTGAGCCTCGGGTACATTATTATTTGTAGTTGCTATGTTTAGTAGACGGGGGTTGGTATGAGTGTTCATGGAAGTTGTGAGAGTGATGAATTATAATTGACGACAACAACTTCAAGACTGATGATGACAACTTCAAGACCTCAAGGACTCAAGACATGATTTTCCAAATATACCTCTGGGTGGAAATTGGATGAATGGCGCCCTAGAGGACCCAGTGGTTAGCCTAGGTGTTGTTGGAGAAGTGCCAGTCAATCACGCGAAAAGTTCCACCCAGGTTCAGAGAGACGGATGAATACTTCAAGACCGAAAGCTTACCTGTGCAGCCACAAGTAAATATTGTCTCTAGCTTGGTTGATCTTAGTTGTGACTCTGGCTTGATAGTGCTAGCAAATGTAGATGGACGATAGGATTGGATGGGCACTGTTAGTGGTCAGGGAAACTCTCTGAAAGACCATGTTTCGTTCATCTTATTCTCAAACATCAGGAAATGCGAGGACATAAAAAGAGGGATCAAATCTTGTGGGTAAAGTGCACAAAACTCTGCAGAGTAATAACCTAATTGATTAGCCGTGTCCCCGGTTACGGATAACTTGAGCCTCTGGAATTGGATCTACTCGGAACTCTCAACACCACACTATAAATGGACTATCTGATAAATCGACTAGTGGGATTTAATAATTAATTTGGGATATGAGATTTGGTTGGCGGAACCATCTCGTTAATGACATCACTTTGTAGTAATTAATTTTATTCATTTGATGTAGGAAAAAATTAGCTTTTATGCAAAAACTTAACCATAGAGCCACCACAACCATATTGCATATGGTGATAGAGTTATTTTCATCTGCCTTTATCTATGATCTTGCCAGTACATTCAATGTACTGACCTACACGGCTGCAACTTATCATGTTGCAGGAATTTCTACGACGAGTAAGAGTTACGTTGTAGGGTTACGGTTTACACTCAACCTGCCGTTGGCGTTGATGGGACTCCACACCCTTATGATTTGTTTTCCGCTGTGTTATATGAGGTATAATCTGGATCTACGTTATCTTTTTAGAATGGGATGTTATGGTATTTCATTGATGTATTGCTTGTGCTAGCATACTGATTCAGCGATAGCATAGAAAGCACACAGGCACCGATCCATTTGGGTCGGGTTTGCTACATTATAAAACAATCTGTGTAAAAAATTCAAGAAATTAGCACGCTCCAGTACAGAATGATTATTCAATTACCAAAGGCAAAAAAATTTGTTTGTGAACAACACATAACAAACATGCAATTGCAACATCCCAAAGGCATTACTTGGCACGTTATTCCAAGAAAAGATACAAAACATAATTACTACAAAGACAATAATCATGTTGATTCAACTTAACAGGAAATAAAAATAAATTGGGCTGCCTCACAACAAGCGCTTTCTGCAATGCCTTTTAGCTAGGCATAATGCAAGCATCACATTTTATCATCATTCAACTCTTCAATGTAGCAACGTGATTTCTTAGGAGTTCATATAACCCTATTAATCATAACACTCCTAGGTATGAAATCAAGAATTTTAGTGTTATAAATTGGTTTGGAGGAGCATGCACATGACTATCAAGTGCAGCTTGTAGAGCGCATTTTAGGTCAGGAGTAAGGGGGTGATCGCCTGGAGAAAATTCATCTTATGATTTTTTATGCACTATTCTCAAGATGGTCATATATTTAACAGTATTTATATGGACATATTTGTTTCGAGAAACATACTACAAATGCAGACGCTCACAACACGCATGCACACTCATCCAATGGCGGAGCTTGCAGAAAAGTACTAGGCGTGCTTGAAGCGCCAAACTACAAGAAGTTGGGCTTTCTTCCGACCCATGGGTTGGACGTTATTGGATCGGATGCTACGAAGCTGGGTGGGCCATGGCCCATGTAGTCCTGACGTAGTTTCGTCAATGCATTCATCCATATGAACACACACACACACATACACACACACACACACACACACTATTTTTATGAGCACCTTCGAGAGGACAAGCCGATAGATGTTGAGATTGACGAAGTGGTCACATGCACCTCATAGTTGAGAGTCACGTCTTAAGACTAAAGGAGTGCAACCTAGGCTTCTCACATTTACTTGGACATACTTATACCTATTCTCTACAACATAAATGCTTTCCAAAAATTTTGACACCTAAAAGAAGTGATTTTTGTTAAGTTTTGGAAACAGGATCACGTAGGCCCATGTTCATGCTTTTTTTTTAACATGGTACAGAAGCAAAGGCCCATGTTCCTGCTGAGTAGTGTTTTTCTGCATGCATGACACCCCGAGTGAAGTGAAACCCTAGCAAGGCTGTGTTTGGTTTGCGAGCAGGAGGGCGGGCAGGAGGGGATGGGGTTTGTGAAGGAAGGCAACGGGCCCAGGAGAGTTTCCATATAAAGCGGGTAAGTGCTAGTGAGTGCAGTGGCAGCTGGGCAGAGAGCTCGGCGGCCATATTGCAGTACGCCACAAGGTGAGAAAAGGGTAAGCGCAGGGGGGAGCAGTAGCAGCTGCGCGAGTGTCTCAGTGTCTACTGTCTAGTGCAATAACAGGGGGGAGGGAGGCGCCTTGTCTTCTACTCCCTCTGTAAACTAATATAAGAGCGTTTAGATTACTAAAAAAAATAGTAATCTAAACGCTCTTATATTAGTTTACGGAGGGAGTACCTCTGGCCTCTGTCCCTCCTCACATGAGCTGATCGATATGCCTCAGCAACTCAGCTCAGCTCTGCCTCCCCCCTGCCCGGCCACCTCACTCACGTTGCAAATATTTCACTCCCCCGGCCGACATCAACTTGCTACCAGCGTTTTCTCCTGTGACGGGGGGACAGCCGGGCGGGCCCTTGGCTCTCTCTCGGTGTTTGGTTTCGGCTAGCGAGGAGACGTTAACCAGTAGACAGGTTAACGGATTCGACAACAAATATGCGTATATACTCCGAGTGAAAACCCATGATCTCGCCTCTCCAGCTTAATCAGGCGATGTTGACGAGTGTGTGCGTCTGCCTTTTCTGAAGGTCTTGGATTGAAGCTTTACTTCGATAGATGAACAGTCCCACGTACAACGTGTCAACCTCGGCACATGCGAAATTCCGTTTCTTGAAGGCATTGTCTAGGATTAGCGTACTCTCTTCATTTCATAATGTAGTTCGTATAGATTTTTTAAAAAGTCAAACTTTGCAAATTTTGTCCAAAGTTTACATAGAGAACTATTTATATCTACGATATCAAATAAATAGATATGGAACTACATTATATGATGAATCTAGTGATATATGTTTGACATTTCAGACGTAAATATTTTTCTCTATAAACTCGGTCAAAGTTTGTAAGGTTTGATTTTTTTAAATCTCTATATGCACTATATTGGGGAAGCGGGAGTACTTCTTATTAGGCTTCTTGTTGTTTTTGTCAGGGATTTGTCCCTGCAGGCGATAGTTGTGGTAGCTGTCGGAGAAGACAACATACTTTCGCGAGGCAAGTTTGAGAAGTTGCCATCGTGTTACATGTCATTTTGTTTATATATGTCGATTTTATTCGACACCAATGATTGAGATTGCTTAATACTAATTGATATAGTATCGAGCCGTGTGCATCAACCAATGCAAAGGACATTTTTCTTTCTCTTTTTCAAAGTTGCACAGCTACAAGCTACAGGGAATGTCCGCACCATCTGAAACTGCATGCATGCATCGACCAAATTTTCCAATATCATCTTGTTAGCGCCACTAGCTTGTCGCTATTATATGTGCTTACTTGCAAGCAGAACAGTACAGCCAAAAAGTATAAGAAGACGAGGATTGTGCACCATATACTCCACTTACATTGTACTTTAACGCGTGTGGTTGTTCAATTAGCGATGGTGATCAGTATCACCGCGAGGTAAAATGGTACAGGTAACTGAGCATATCATTGCATAAAGTCGTACTACGTACATATGTACCAGTCATGCATATAGCACATGATTTCTTCTGACAGACCTAGCCGTGCCGTTCTCGTGGTCCCATGTGCATCCTTTCTTAGGGCATCTCCAACGGCAACCCGCAAATTTTCCCGTCCGCAGACAGGAGGACTAGTCTGTGGACACGGATGCGGGAGGCCGCCATCCAACCGTAGCCGTATATATTTTGATAATAGTCGAACCAACCAAATTGGTGCGAACACGGCCGAATTTCATATAAACATGACGGATTTCGTATATACCAAAGGAAAACATTTACATTTTGAACTAGTTTAACTAAAAAGGTAAAACTATGTGCACGTACGGTCACACGGAGCTTCACTCCCACAATAAGGATACACTACACTAGTCTATGGCCTGCCGCGACGGGTCCCTTTGTCTTCCCCATGTCTGGCAGCCCGCTTACCGGACTGCCGGGAGCCCCGGAGGTATATGCTTCAGTGCAAAGGGCGGCTCGCTTCCTCACCGCTTATCGGAGTGGAACTGCTGGCTGATGCTTCAGCCGGAGGGGAAGCGGGGGCGCCTCCGCTTCCGTGGAGCCCAGCCAGGGGGTCGTCGATGGTCTGCGCTAAAGAACCGGGCAAGACACCGGTTGTGTATGCCGGCGTCCGGTGGTCTTCATGGGACCCAACCGGCGGCGGCCTCACATGGTCTACTTCTCCTTGATGGTAGTGGCGGGTGCGGACATGTTGGCCGCCACCTCGTCGATGTCCGCGCAACCGGCTTCTTTCTCTGGCTGCATGACGCGGCTACCCGTGCGTCGAAGGTGGATGTGCGAATGCAGGCACTGGAGGCACGTTACGACACGCCGTCATCGACGGTAGCGACGGCGCCCGTGCGGCCGTGCTCCTCGCTGTGCCGGGTTGGAGCAACTCGCCACTCCTCTGCGAGGTGGCTTGGAGCGGCGAGGTGCCGAACCACGCGCCAGCTTGGGGCGACAACTTTTCCCGTCGGGCTAGGCGGGGAAGGTGGAGCAGCAAGTTGTCTCGCTCGTATCCCATGGGCTCGATGGGCCACCCAGCCGGCTTTTATGCTGGAGAACTGCTCTTCCTGCTTGTCAGATGCCATCAAAAGGGTGAAAAATGGTGGATGGAGGAGATGGGGAGCTGTGGAGTGGTGTGATTCTTGCCCGGCGTCTGGCCTCTTCTAAATAGCGGGCGGACCGGAGGATCCTGCCCCTAAACAGCATGGTAATTTGCTTTGGTTACGAATTTAGTCCTAATATGATGGGCATTCAAGATGGGTATAATAAAAACTTCTATATAAAGTGCATTGAATACTATGAGAAGTTTGATTCCTTACGATTGTTTTGAGACATGAGGATGGTGATATTAGAGTCATGCTAATTGAGTAGTTGTGAATTTGAGAGATATTTGTGTTAAAGTTTGTGATTCCCGTAGCATGCGTGTATGGTGAACCGTTATGTGATGAAGTCGGGGCATGATTTATTTATTGATTGTCTTCCTTATGAGTGGCGGTCGGGGACGAGCGATGGTCTTTTTCTATCAATCTATCCCCCTAGGAGCATGTGCGTAGTACTTTATTTCGATAACTAATAGATTTTTGCAATAAGTATGTGAGTTCTTTATGACTAATGTTGAGTCCATGGATTATACACACTCTCACCCTTCCATCATTGCTAACCTCTGTTGTGCCACGCAACTTTTGCGGGTACCATACACCTATCATTACCTTCCTCAAAACAGCCACCATACCTACCTATTATGGCATTTCCATAGTCATTTCAAGATATATTGCCATGCAGCTTTCTACCGTTTCATTTATTATGATACGCTTCATCACTGTCATATTGCTTTGCATTATCATGTAGTTGACATCGTATTTGTGGCAAAGCCACCATTCATAATTTCATACATGTCACTCTTGAATCATTGCACATCCCGGTACACCGCCGGAGGCATTCACATAGAGTCATATTTTGTTCTAAGTATCGAGTTGTAATTCTTGAGTTGTAAGTATATAAAAATGTGATGATCATCATTATTAGAGCATTCTCCCATGTGAGGAAATGATGATGGAGACTATGATTCCCCCACAAGTTGGGATGAGACTCCGGATGAAAAATAAAAAAAGAAAAAAAGAAAAAGAGAAAAAAGAGACCATAAAAAAGAGAAGACCCAAAAAAATGAGAGAAAAAAGAGAAGGGGAAATGCTACTATTCTTTTACTACACTTGTGCTTCGAAGTAGCACCACGATCTTCATGATAGAGAGTCTCCTATGTTGTCACTTCCATATACTAGTGGGAATCTTTCATTATAGAACTTGGCTTGTATATTCCAAGGATGGGCTTCCTCAAAGTGTCCTAGGTCTTCGTGAGCAAGCAAGTTGGATGCACACCCACTTAGTTTCCTTTTGAGCTTTCATACACTTATAGCTCTAGTGCATCGGTTGCATGGCAATTCCTACTCGCTCACATTGATATCTATTGACGGGCATCTCCATAGCCCGTTGATAGGCCTAGTTGATGTGAGACTATATATCTTCTCCTTTTTATCTTCTCCACAACCACCATTTATTCCACTTATAGTGCTATGGTCATGGCTCACGCTCATGTATTGCGTGAAGATTGAAAAAGTTTGAGAACATCAAAAGTATGAAACAATTGCTTGGCTTGTCATCAGGGTTGTGCATGATTTAAATATTTTGTGTGATGAAGATAGAGTATAGCTAGACTATATGATTTTGTAGGGATAGCTTTCTTTGGCCATGTTATTTTGAGGAGATGTGATTACTTTGTTAGTATGCTTGAAGTATTATTATTTTTATGTCAATACTACACTTTTGTCTTGAATCTTTCGGATCTGAACATTCATCCCACAATAAAGAAAATTACATTGATAATTATGTTAGGTAGCATTCCACATCAAAAATTCTGTTTTTATCATTTACCTACTCGAGGACGAGCAGGAATTAAGCTTGGGGATGCTTGATACGTCTCCAACGTATCTATAATTTTTTATTGTTCCATGCTATTATATTATCAACCTTGGATGTTTTATATGCTATTTTATATGATTTTTGGGACTAATCTATTAACCTAGAGCCCAGTGCCAGTTTCTGTTTTTTCCTTGTTTTGAGTATCGCAGAAAAGGAAAACCAAACGGAGTCAATTGACCTGAAAATTCACGGAGATTGTTTTTGGACCAGAGAAAGCCCACGGAGTACCAGAGATGGACCAGAGGAGTCCCGAGGCCACCACGAGGGTGGGGGCGCGCCCTACCCCCTGGGCGGTCCCCCTATCTCGTGGCCGCCTCGGGGACCCCCCCTGACTTGTTCTAGACGCCAACGCCTCTTATATAACTCCAAACTTCCGGAAAGAAACCTACATCAGGAGTTCCACCGCCGCAAGCCTCTGTAGCCGCCGAAAACCAATCTAGATCCGTTCCGGCACCCTGTCGGAGGGGGGAAATCCCTCTCCGGTGGCCATCTTCATCATCCCGGTGCTCTCCATGATGAGGAGGGAGTAGTTCACCCTCGGGGCTGAGGGTATGTACCAGTAGCTATGTGTTTGATCTCTCTCTCTCTCTCGTGTTCTTGATTCAGCATGATCTTGGTATATCACGAGCTTTTCTATTATAGTTAGATCTTATGATGTTTCTCCCCCTCTACCTCTTGTAATGGATTGAGTTTTCCCTTTAAAGTTATCTTATCTGATTGGGTCTTTAAGGATTTGAGAACACTTGATGTATGTCTTGCATGTGCTTATCTGTGGTGACAATGGGATATTCACGTGATCCACTTGATGTATGTTTTGGTGATCAACTTGCGAGTTTCATGACCTCGTGAACTTATGCATATGGGTTGGCACACGTTTTCGTCTTAACTCTCCGGTAGAAACTTTGGGGCACTCTTTGAAGTTCTTTGTGTTGGTTGAATAGATGAATCTGAGATTGTGTGATGCATATCGTATAATCATACCCATTGATACTAGAGGTGACATTGGAGTATCTAGGTGACATTAGGGTTTTGGTTGATTTGTGTCTTAAGGTGTTATTCTAGTACGAACTCTAGGATAGATCGAACGAAAAGAATACCTTCATGTTATTTTACTACGGACTCTTGAATAGATCGATCAGAAAGGATAACTTTGAGGTGGTTTCGTATCCTACAATAATCTCTTCGTTTGTTCTCCGCTATTAGTGACTTTGGAGTGACTCTTTGTTGCATGTTGAGGGATAGTTATATGATTCAATTATGTTATTATTGTTGAGAGAACTTGCACTAGTGAAAGTATGAACCCTACGCCTTGTTTCCTAGCATTGCAATACCGTTTTCGCTCACTTTTATCATTAGTTACCTTGCTTTTTTATATTTTTAGATTACAAAAACCACTATTTGCCATCCATATTGCACTTGTATCACCATCTCTTCGCCGAACTTGGCGTCGACGGCAACTAGACCGGACAACGTACATGCAGCAGTACAGCTCTGAAGATGGATTGGTGGTAGGTGGTTGCGGCGGCCTCAGACCTGGCAGGCGTCCTGGTTGAGGAGTGCGCCGGACTAGTAGGTGACCCATACCCGGCAGGCGTCCTGGATGGGACCTCAGGTCTTAGATGTTAGGTTTGGCTGCGAGGTCTGTTTGGTACTAGGCCCAGACTATCAGCATCCTTCATCTCTTGGATAGGAGTAGCGACACTTTTGTTGCTTAGATGGTGGCTTCAGTCTTACTGTTGTATGACTTTGTAAGGTCTTGTGTGAATAATTAATAAAGTGGCTGCATGCATCATCCAGATGCAGAGGCCGGGGGTCCTCCTCTATTTCCAAAAAAATAATTTACCATTGTATTGGGTGTGTTGGGGACACAAGAGACTCTTTGTTATTTGGTTGCAGGGTTGTTTAAGAGAGACCATCTTCATCCTACGCCTCCCACGGATTGATAAACCTTAGGTCATTCACTTGAGGGAAATTTTCTACTGTCTTACAAATCTCTGCACTTGGAGGCTCAACAACGTCTACAAGAAGAAGGTTGTGTAGTAGGCATCAACGACATGATCCGTTCATGAAAAACTTGTTGAACATCTGGTTAATCTCGTTGAATTTGAACTATTTCTCGTTGAGCTTGAACTATTGTTGTACTAGATTTATTTGCATGCTATGTATGGATGATTTGTGCTATTTTCTATCCGAACTTTGATGAATTCCGTCATGTTTGATAAATTTAGAAGATCCTCTTTGATACAAAGGATCTTCATGTATAGGAAATTTGCAAGATCAAAATTCATAAGCAGGGAAAGAAAACAAATGAAAACCCATGTACTTCTATGTATTCAATTGCGAGCATTCATGGGGTCCTATATGTCACTTGTACAACTAAAGCTCAATCATGTCTCATATTTAGCATACATGCACAGAACAGATAGCCCCTCCAAAGGCACTTTTTACTGCCCATCTGCTCTGTTGGCTAGCTGATCCTCTTGATCCCAACAGCACAAATATACAAAACAAAACAAGCTTGTCTCTCTCTTGTTCTTCTTCCTCCTGATCTATCTACCGTAAACTCGCAGTACTACTACTTGACAAGAGCATGCAGTGCGCCATCCTGCTGCTGCATGCTAGCAGTAGCTAGCCCTCAAAGGCTAAGTAAGCATGCATGCATGCACCTGTAGGACCTCTATCTGGCCACCTCTTGTGCTTGTGCATACCCTTCTCAACTAAATACCCAGCCAGGGCCTTGTAAGAGGTGCCCTTGTCTTTATTACTCCTCTCTCTCCTTCCTCAAGCTGCATGCATGCCCTACAAAGCCAGCCACAGGATGAGAGAGGGAGGAGAGAAGGATGGATGCAAGCAAAGGACATACTACTAGGCCTAGCTATTACCTATATACATGAGTGCAGATATGTGTGCATGTGTGATGTTTTGTGTGTTTGCTTGCCCAAGATCTAAGAGAGAGAGAGAGAGAGAGAGAGAGAGAGAGAGAGAGGCGTGGCTTACTCCATTAATGATTCATGCAGGGGGAGTCGTCGTCTCAGCGTATATGTTGCTGGTTACATAGTGAGGTGTCAAGTGTAGTGGTTTTGTGGGGCTTCCTTTCCTGCCTAGTGTGGTGCATAGTGACCTATATACATACACTCAAACACAGAGATCAGATACACACATGCGATGCGATGCAATGCAGACTCTCTCTCTCTCTCTCTCTCTCTCTCTCTCTCTCTCTCTCTAGGAGATGAAGAAGGGGCCAAGAGAGAGAAAGGATAGCAACACTGCTACAGCTTCGCTCTGGCTTGCAATCGTCACAGAATCCAAGAATCACATTTGCTTCTTTCGCGCACACAGCATCTTGAGAGAGGGATCTAGAGAGAGAGAGAGAACGCACTGTAGGTGTGTGTGAATGTGTGTGAGAGGAGAGAGAAAGGGGCGGCCGTGTGCAGAGGTGAACTGATAGAGAACTTTCAGGCTTCTCTCTCTCTCTCCACCTAAACCTCTAGTGCACTCTATCTCTACACACCCCAAACCAACACTTTAAGACAGCCTTTCCCCCCCAATGCATTAACTGCAGTGTCTTTTTGCTTTTGTGTCTTGGTACTAAATCATCAATAATACTAGGGGGAATACTAGTGCTACTCTCTCCCTCTCTCCCCCTCCCTCTCTCTCTGTCTCTCTCTCTACACAGTACACACACTCGACACCACTGATGAAGTACTGAACACAACACCCCACCACCACCCGATATATATCCCCTCCCTTTTCCTTTCTCCTCCAGCCGGCCCCTTCCAAAATCTCCATTGCATCATAGAGTGTGTTCAGTTGTTGCTGTTTCTTCTCCTCTCACACCACTGCTCTCTCTGCTCCTGCTCCACTATGTAAGAAGAAGCCTCTACAAGCGCGGCCAACTACCCACTCATCACTTTCCCTTGTCTTGTTGTTATGTTATTGTTCATCCCCATGTTTTATTTGTACATCACATCGCTTCTGAAACATTATTCTCCTTGCTGTGTCTTGTTGATTCATCCTCTTCTCTCTTCTGCAGTTTACAACGAACTAGCTGCATATTAGTATACTTTTTCTATCATAAGCTCCTGTTGTCAAACAATAATGAACGGATCTCTCCATGAGCACCTTGTTTTTTTGCTGTGCTACACATATTTTCGATCTTGTTCTTGGTACTTTGGTAGTTTGGTGCAGCGATAGTGCCACTAATTGTCTGTTGTATCAGAGTTCCTGTACTTCTTATCATTGTATGAATCTCCATGAACTAATCAATGTTTTCAACTCACAAAGGAGGCAACAAGGGAGCCCCTTGGACTTGAACAACCTGCCGGAGGAGTACGGCAAGCAAGCCGTGGAGAGCTCAGCGACCACCGCCGCATCCAGCGCCGCCGCCGCCCCCGACGCAACCAGTAAGAAACTCCAAGCATCGACTATTTCATTCGATTTGAAGATATACTAACATGTACTTGCAAATGTGTTTCATCAGGGACAAAGAAGAAGAGCATCGGAGGGAAGGATGAGGCCGGCAAGGTGTACCAGTGCAGGTTCTGCTCCCTCAAGTTCGGCAAATCCCAAGCCCTGGGAGGCCACATGAACCGCCATCGCCAAGGCAAGTACCATCTGCCAGATCACAACCCTAGCTAGATGTTACTTTCTCTTCCATGCAAAGTTGGTTGGTAATCTTACTTTCCTTGGCTCAGAGAGGGAGACCGAGACCCTCAACCGAGCCCGGCAGCTCGTCTTCGGCAACGACACCCTCTCCGCCGTCGGCGCACAGATGAGGTGCCTACCATGGCCGGCCGTCTCGATTCTTGAAGAGATTAGGGTTTTTCCATGGCCGCCACTGAACTTCTTTCTCTTCTGCAGTTTCAGGGATGTGAACATGGGAGGCAGTGCTCCATCGGCCATGCTGGGAGGAGGATTCAGGGGAGGCTTCACCGGCAGCGGCGGCGGGGTCGTCGGAGACCCGAGCCACCACCCGTTCCGGCCGGTGCACCCGCGGGTGTCGCCGCAGACACCGCCGTCGTACCACTACCTCTACAGCACGACGCCGTCCGCGTTGAACCCCATGAGCTACCCGGCGACGTACCCTGCTCCTCCCCGCCAGCAGCCCGCCTCCGTCGGCGACTACGTCATCGGCCACGCCGTTTCCCCCGGCGACGCAATGATACAGCAGCAGCAGCAGCAGCGACGCGCTGCCGGCTTCTCCTCCTGCTTCGGCGCTCCACTCTCCGCGCCGCCGTCGACGGCGCCGGCGAACGTGCAGGCAGACCACAACTACAGCTTCGGGTGCGGCGGCCACACCAGAAATATGAATGCCTCCTCCTGAGTTGATCGATGCAGCTAATTAAGCTATTTAGTGTAAAGAGCCAAGAAATTATCTGAAGAACTTAAGATAGGCTGTTAAGTTTTTGGATATCTCTCAAATAGAGGGAACTGTCTCAGAAGTTTGATTTGCCTTGAAATTCTAGTAGGTAAGCAGTACTGCATATGTTTGAGCTTTGTGACTAATCTATTAATGTCGGTTTTTGATTTGTGTGCTCATTTTGGTTTTATGGACTTGCCCCAATTGATGTTTTTTATTCTACTCTAAAATGTTTTAGGAATTTGGGAATCATTATTTTTTTAGAAAAACAATTATTCATGAAGGCTGAATTAAAACAGGTTACACGAAATTGAGTACTATAAAATAGTAGCATGTTTTGGAGCACTATATAGTTTTTTTTTGCGGGGGACACTATATAGTTCTGTGAGCATATTTATGTGAAACTAAAGATTCAATACTGTTACTACGTTCATTGATTTTCTAAACATAATAATACTCCATTGTCAACGACTAAACCTATAATCAGTTTGAATAAAAAAAATTAGGATAGATCATTTTGCACTCGCTAGCCACTTCATTTAATTGCTCTACCTGGAGACGGCAAATCAAGTTGCACAAGACAGTCAACTTGAGCTCAGAACCTGGCATGTCAATGTTACATTAAACGTGATTTGACATGGGCTCTGCAAGTCAACCAATGTAAAGATGGCAAAATTATGAGCTGGCCGGTTCAAAAAACTATAGTGTTTGCTACACTGAAGTACCCTTTGGATTATGGACAGTCCCGTACTATACGTGTTCTCGAAAAAGATTATGGGCAGTGCCATGCACATTGACTACTACCGTTTTTTGATGGAACAGCTAGCTTTCCTGCCGGCGTGCCGTAGCAGCACATTAATTTCTGGTATGCAGGTAGTACTCCATCGGCGTTATCATTTCTGAAATCATCACCATCAAAAGGTCAACAATGCCGTGCAGTGTTTTTTTTCCCTCAGGGGCAGAGCTGCATATTGTTTTGCGATGCATAGACATTGATTTATCTCAAGACATGCTTTCATAATATCGTAAGTTTATTTGGTTTATGCACAAGTATTATAAACAAATTGTGGGTTATCTTGTTTTTTGGAGACCATGTCTATTTTTTGCGAGTATTTTGGAGACCATGTCAATACCCAGAACTTCAGCTTTCTAACATTTTTGCAGGCTATTGAAAACATTTGTCGTTGTATATTTTTCATGATAGTTAGAGGAAACTGGCTTAAAATATCTAGAAAAAATAAGTTATTAGCAAAAATAATTGCTTGGCCATAAATTGTCAGAAAATCAGAAACGGCAATACTTAACCTAACCAATCATTTTTTTCTCACCAGTTCTTCTGTTATTTATTTTTCTCAAGACAAGATCAAGGTGGCTAAGGCTATACTTATTAGTGTATTAATGTGGTTAAATAGAAATAGTAAATTCCAGTTGTAATTCATTTAAATTTCATAATTGGAAGGATGCTTTTGTTTTTTAATCTTTACTTTTTTATCTTAATTTACTTGCATGGTAAAGGATTTGAAATTTAAATATTACATGAGTTTATTTACTCCAGTTTGTCCTAGTGTCAACAATAGTTTTAGTGATGAGGTACTGTGCTTATTATGAGCAATTTTCCATTACAGTTCTGGGAAGTTAGTTTCGGAATATAAAGAACTACTACCACACTGGTTTTAATTGTTTGATAGTCATATTGCCAGTTAAACAAAACAACAAAAATTTAAGCAATTTTTTATCCTTTTCTCTTCCAAAGTGTGTTATTATTCAAATATTTAAAATTAAATTGAACTGGAGTGGGAACTTTATATTTAGTAATTTGTTTAACTACGTATTTGGCATGCTATGCTGGTTTCTTAATTTTCAAAGTCTATCTATCTATATTATACATATGTACTAAAGATTTTGGAATTAGATATATTGAGTACAATTTTCTATTCTAGTGAGTTCTCGTGGCTCAAATAATTTGAATTAATCTATGTGTAACTTTATACTTTGAGATTCGATGATTTTATGTCAAAGATATGAACTTCTCCCACACATGTCTGTAGTGGATGAATAAGATAGCTCACTTAAAATTATTTTTGGGACGCAATCTTTTGAGTCAAGGGCGTATAACACTCCGTCGAACTCAAGAAGTGGCATAACATCAAACTAGTCTTGAGGGCCTCAATGGAACCATGATTTTTTTTAAAGGTGGGAATATGAAAATATAGGATCAAGATATGACGCCTTCATGAATCCTACAGGATAATATGGAACAACTTGGAAGTACGATTCAGAATTTCTTTTTGGTGATTACAGAAATAATGGAAAAAACAAAATTTGAAGTCAAATTCAAAACTAATTTGAAATGAATTTAAATTATGTCAAGATACATTTAAAATTAATTGAATTTTGACAGATTAAATTCCGAAAGGATCTTGAAAAAAAATCGGTGACATCCGAAAAAATTTAAACGTTGCTTAGAAGTGCACTTAAAATCATCATTTTTAGGTCATCGTTTCAAATCATCAGTTTAGGCCTCTTTGGTTTGTAGGAATTTGGATGGGATTTTCAATGGAGAAAAATTCTTTGGAGCCCTTTGGTTTGTAGGAAAGATTTTTCTATTCCTATGTTGGATAGAAATCAATCTTTCACATTTCAAAAGAAAAATAAATAGCGTAGACTTAATGAAAAAATTTCTATGACATACATCACATGACATCTTTTTATAGGAATTGAGATGCATCTCATTTCACTTCCTATGATTTTCCTATTCCTATGAATTCTTATGCTATGAACCAAGGGAGGCCTAAACTATTTTCACGTGTGAGTTCTCCAGCTCCATCCATCTCCAAGGATCGAGTGGCCTACGCTGTGGCCACGGTGTGCATGCGCACCTGCCCCTAACCTATATCTGTATATAACTAGCTAAAGGCCTGTGGCTGCTAGCTAGCCCACAAAACCCTGCATGCATTGCATGCATGTGTACGCCCAGGCCAACCAAATGACTGGTGGTGCGTGTGAGCTTCTCGATGCGTACACATACATACATGTACCACATATCATGTCGTTCGAGTTGTCAAAGTAAGCAAGCAAGCATGCCGGCCTGCCAGCCTCCTCCTAATGCTCCAGCTAGCTCCCAGTCCTACTACCACACCCACACTGGCTTTAATCAGTGAGGCTGCTGCATGCTTCTTTCTCTCTGAATTGAAAGCTGCTGCCTGCACCAAGTCGAGCTCCCTCCCTCTTTCTCTCTACACACATACACATATATCAACCAGTATTTTATTGTAGCAGCAGTAGTATATTTTGAAAGGAAAAAGGGTCTGGAAACCTTTGCAGTTTGCAATGTTTAGATGTTTATGCCAAAGCAGCCACGCACAGCTACTTGCATGAGGAGTACATATACATGGAGTAAACAATGGCTTGGCATGCACCAGCAGCTACCGCAGCAGCACTGCATGCCCAACCCTAGCCTCGTAGCTTCTGATCTGCTGTCTTCTTTTATTTTATGATCTCTAGCTGCTGCGCAGCCCCCATTTGGCACACAGATTAACAAGGGGAACAATCCAAGCACATGGAAACAAACCTCCAGATCGCACTTGCAGATCGTTCCGACCCGGAGTGGAAAAGGGATGGTACTTGACCATGAGTTGCCACGAGGAGTGTGGACATGTGGTCGATACCGCAAAGTAGGAAACAGTAACAACAAAAGGTGCTTTTGTTCTTCCTTTCATTCGGAGGAGAAATAATTATTTCTATCTCGATTAATTAAGTTGTACACAATTTTAATTTGAAATGTGCAGCTACTCAAACTTTTTTGCACAAAATATCAACGCCCTAGTTGCCTAAAGTTGAGGGCTTTGCTAGGGCGTTTATCCGAGTGATTGAAAAAAAAAACTACCACTTTACGGGTTTGTGTCCCACTGAACTATCACTTTTTAAAAAGTGACCGAAAACTACTACAAAAAATTAATTTTATGACTAAAAACTACCATTTTCAGATAATGACAAGTTTAGATGATTTAAAGGAGTTTATGACAGGTGGGCCTGCCTGTCATGGTTGATGTGGCAGAGAAGTCAACTACTCCACACATCCATCTTCTTTCTCCTTCCCCCCTCTCTCTCCCAGAGCCGCCTTCTTCTCACCTGCCCCGCGACCTCTTCCCAGGCGCCGCCGCGCACCGCCCGACGAGCAACCTCCCCAGCTCCTGCGCCTTCGTCCTCGCGCCGCCCCGCGTGTACCTCCCCTCGCCGCCACCGCCCACCGGGCGCGGGCGCCGCTCCTCTGCCTCCCTTCCCCAGACCGGATCCGCCTCCACGATGGCTGGATCCGCCTCCCCCGCGGCACAGGGGTCAACTTCGACCTCCCCCGTCGACCATCACGAGCGGGATATGTGCGCCAACAAGCTACATATCCCGCTCAACCTCTCCTACCCCACCTGCATCGGCGAGCAGAGGGGAAGGGCCCCCACCACGCGCGCATTGCTCTTGAAGGTCGCCGGCGGTGTGGAACTGCAGTTCGCCGGCGAGCCGCTAGGGGTTGGAGCTTGACGCAATGCCCATCCCGCGCAATGGAGAGAGGGAGGCTGCAACAGTGCTCGTCGTCGTGTGTTTGCTAAAATTTCAGAGAGAGAGATGAGGAGGAAGAAGGTGTGGGCCGCACCTGTCATAATGCCCAACTTAATAGTCAAAATAAAATAGAGTTGACTTTTCTCCAACATCAGCCCTAATAGACGGGCCCCACCTGTCATAAACATGTTTAAATCATCTAGATTTACCATTATCCGAAAATGGTAGTTTTTAGTCACAAAATAAAAAAAAAATTGGTAGTTTTCGGTCACTTTTTAAAAAGTGGTAATTCAATGGAACGCAAACCCCTAAAGTGGTAGTTTTTTGTCAATCACTCCGTTTATCCAAACATGGATGATAGTCACCCTGGTTGATCATAGCTTTATGTAAGGTCTGAATTTTAAATCTGGGTAAGTCGATTTTCTAACAATTGATTCTTTTGTTTAGATTTCGTTTTTTTTCTTGTTTTGTTTTATGTCTTCTTAGATGATTTTTGGCATGCCCCTGGTTGTGGTAAGTCAGTTTGTTTCTTAGACTGGATTTTTGACTTGCGCTTGATTTGTGTGCCAATTCTGTCATCTTAGGCTGGAATTCTGGCTTGCCCCTGTTTGCGGTAAGTTGATTTTTCTATTGGGCTTGATGCTTGTTATACATTGCCTGTTTTTCATGTGTTTTTGTCATTGCTTCTGTTTTTATTTTGTTAGTCGGTTGTCCTTTTTCTACATGGGTATTTTTGAAATGTTGGATTAGTGGAAATGTATACACGCAAGTACTATCCACTCACACGGCGCTGCTATATGTTTACTCCTTGGTCATGTCAAGACTCGAGTTAATATTTCTCTAAGGTAGGAGCTAGGCACGATATATGCATGCACCTCAGTCGGGTGGATCATACATCATAGTGCGGGTTAGGAAGGGGCCTTGGCCCTTCCTGCATTGTGCATCCGAGCATCTCCAAAAACAATTGTGCCATATCAAAAGAAAAATGTTGATTAATGGCTAATTATTTTGGTCATCAAAATTAGCCCCTCCGTATTTTGGTGCAAAGTTCCGCACTGATCTCACCGTACATGGTGGTCATCACTTGGGCCAGGCCAAGGTTTGGTCTGGACTTTGCAAAGCCCG
The DNA here is from genome assembly GCF_018294505.1 of Triticum aestivum. NCBI lineage: Eukaryota > Viridiplantae > Streptophyta > Magnoliopsida > Poales > Poaceae > Triticum > Triticum aestivum. The sequence goes on along the minus strand of NC_057800.1, from coordinate 24,113,538 downwards.
ACATGAAATTGCCAAGCCAAGGCTTCGCTCGGCCTGAAACCCAAGATAAGGCCTTTTCACATAAAAATATTAAATAAATTGTTTTCTAAATTAAATAATTACAAATTATACCTATTTTATTTTAAAGTTTCAAAAAATTCATCTAGGATTTTTGTTGGGCTTGCAGACTGGGTTTTAAGTGTATGGGTATAGCTAGAGCCCGGTTGGGCTTTTGGGCTCGGGTCGTTGGGTTGGGCTGCCATGCCTAGGTCTAGTTGGTATTTTTATGGTGTGTGCCGGTCTTCGTCTTTCCTTCCCAAAAAGCAATATATTGATTCGATTTATGTATGGGTTGGCGTTTAGAACTTTTCCATTGGCGATGATTGAGGGTCGTCTTGTAGGCAAGCTTAACGCGCATTTAGTTCTTTTTGAGCATCATCCATTTAGAATTTGGCATACATATTGGTGTTGGAGAAGTTGATGATAAACTAAACAAATGCCCTGAAAACATTCATGAATAAACACGAGGAACTTGAAAAACAGCAATGCATGTGCGTGAACTGCTGCCATGTGGAAAGAAATGGGACAGAATGAAAGATGCTACAAGTAGTAGTACCTGCATGACAACTCTTGCCTTGTCTCTTTTCTCTCCTATAAGTACTCTCCTCTCAAAATTCATATACAAAGAAACAAATACATCAGCCAGGTCTAGCGCTCTAGTTTAGGGTCATCTACTGGGGCCTTGTGGCATCCAGGCACTGCTGTTCCATCAAAAGGAAACCCATGGTTTCGGTAAGAGAGACATGATTCTGACCGTGGGTCCCGTGATACAGTCTGACAGATCGATGCAGTGACTCACTGGCTCTGTGGGAAGATACCTCTGGTACATATGGGGCAGCGGCCGTTTGTGTGCTGTCAATCAGTCTATGGTGTGAAAGCCAGCATGCACAACCAGGCGACAAGAACTTGACAATACAGCTACACTATTCTGAAATGTGTCATTTTCAGTAACGGCACTATACCGTTAATTACTATTGCAAAATTGCACTCTCTCCTAAAAAGTTTCATTTCGGGCCTATGTCTAGCCAAACATTCAAAAATGACTATGAGCACCTCACGAATGCTTAGGCGTGATCATCAGAAATCTTTTGTAAGCCTTTTCTTGTCTTCATACGTAGTACTCAGGGAATTTTTCAAATGAGTTGCAAAGAATAACCCTTTTTTACGTTGGAGGATTTTGTTGTTGTTGTTGTTGTTGCTGTTGTTGTTGTTGTTGTTGTTGTTGTTGTTGTTGAATGTATGGTGCATCCACTCGATTCAGCAATTAGCAGTCTGTCTCAAGCAATTAGCAGTTTGCCAAGCTTAATGGGATTTTTTATGATGATTAAACAGAATGATTTATTTCTTCGGTGAAGACAACCATGGGATGGTTAATTGTATTCCACATTTTTCTAGATGCATTCCCTTGTTACCTGTTTTCTATTTTAATTTTAGTCGTTACATTTCATTGTTGTAAGCCTCTTTCTCTCGCGACCCTCTCTCACGCTACCACTCGTGAGGTGATCGGGTAGGGCTTCCCATCTACGCCGCCAGCCTCCCTCCCCCCTCCTCCTCCCTCACCGTCGCAAGAGGGCGCGGCGGGGCTCTCGTCGGGTCAGGACGCGGCACGGGCGCGGGGGGCCACATCGCTGTGGTGCGCCGAAGTAGCTGTTGCACAGGTGCATTACCGCGTGAAGTGTTGTGTGGTGGGAGGGCGTGCCTTGAGGCGGCGGGTGGATCTGGCCCGCGGTGCCGGCCGGAGGTTACTGCTCCTCTTCCAATGGTAGTGGGCTAAGGGCGATGGTGGAGCTCTGCCCTGTTCGTGTGTCTCACGTGGCGCGGTGTCGGCGGGCAGATCGGATCTCCGAGCGGCGGGTGGGGACGGCAGCCATGCTGCAACCGCTCAACCTCCGGTTCGGCTTCTTGATCTGCACAGGGCTTGGCAGTGGTGGTCATCTCCTCCGTCGGAGGTGGTCGGCCTAAGGCTGGGTGGTCGGATCTCAAGATCCGTCATCTAGTCCCGGTTGCGAGTCGGAGAGACATAGTTGCCGATGGAAACCGAGGCGACGACGGGCGATGGCGGTGCTCTGCGCCATTACCTTGATGATTTTCTTGTAACTACAGTCAACCCACTCATGCTGCTCAAGGGGAAACCCTATGATCTATTCTTCTAGATCAAACAATGGTGGCATGGCGGTGTTGTTTCTCTCTTGGGAGCATCGTTTGTGGAACAACGCTGGATGACAAAGGCGGGAGGTGGAGCAGAGTCCTCTTGCAGAGAGATTCGGTGGAGATGTCAAGTCATGCCTGTCTGACAGGTGCTATGTTGTGTCATGCATGTTCGGCAGGTGCTACGCACGACAAATCTTCGATAGACTTCAAGCTGTGTCGGCTGATGATACTTGGCGGCATGGTCGACGGAGGGCCGTCTGACAAAAAGATTATGCAGATCTCCTTCCTTAAGATGGGTCGGCGGTTCGATGATGGTGACGACTTCAAAAACGTGCATGTGGTGTACGCTTTAGGTTTGCTGCACTGGCTGTAGGTTCCGATACAGTATGTGGATGGATCGGCGATGACACCGGTTTTAGATATTGGGAGTGAGAGCAGTCCACATTATCGAGTTTGTAGGTGTGAGTGGTGGCTTCGAGTGGCTTGCTATATGTTCTCCTTAGAGCATCTACATCTGAGCGCCTCAAACCCGCCTCATACACCCGGGCAAACCGCCCGGTCACTATCCGGTTGCAAAATTTCGACCCAGACGGGTGCCTCAAATGAGTCTCAAATGCCCGGGCTGATCGGTACCCCTCATATCCAGCCCAAATATGGGAGCACCTGAGCGCGTCTGGACACGCCCGCCACGTTGGACTGACGACGGGGTCCCACATGGAAATGGTCAGAAAACCAGTGGTCCGAAGCTCGTCTCCTCCGTCGGACTGATGTCGCCATGTGGCGCTGCTCCGACGGGCCGCGTAGTGCCTAGCTCGGCTATTTAAGTCGACTGGCAGCACTGAAACCCTAGCATCCACATTTTCCTCCGCATGTCTGCCGCCGTCGCCACTTTCCACTCTCCCCGTCCACCTAGTAGCCCCCCCCCCTCCCCGCCGCTAGGTGAGGAGGCACCCATTTCTAACGCCGGAGTGCCGGCTCGAACTCCTTGAGCAAATCCAGGCAAGGTGCGAAGCCCGGATTTCCGCGGGACTACCTCCAGATGCAGTGGATCCGGAGGAGGAGTTGGAGGAGAAGATGGTGGATGAGAATGAGGAGGAGGATGTGGGGGTCGCTAGCGACGCAGATCTGCAGGCGAAGCAGCAGGCCATCCTTGATTCCCTCCGCTCGGAGTCTGCTGCGGAGGCCAGACGCCGTCGCCGGCAGGAGAAGGAGGTCGCACAGGAGGCAGAGATGTTCACCTACATAGATGAGGTCGAGCAGGAGGAGGATGAGTCGGAGACCTCCTACCCGCCTATCCAGCCGGCGCCCGACACCGTCGTCGTGAACATCTCCGACGACGAAGATTAGCTAGGGTAGTACGTGTTATGTTATGCTCCAAATTCAAGTATAAAGAGAAAGGCTAACTTCTGACGAGTGAGTGGAGCGAGGCCCGTCGCAGGCGGATCAGTATTGACCAAGGTCACCTGTGTTACATATACCTCTTGTAAGCCGCAGCACGGGATAAGTTGATCAGCTGTAAATCTCCGGCGTTTGTAACCTCCCCTGATATAGTGAAGATTGGCTGGCTGGCGCCCGTGGTTTTTACCCCTTCGTATTAGAGGGTTTTTTTTATATTAAAATCTCGTGTCCCCTGCTTGTTTTTCGTTCTTCGTCGAGTTAACTTGCTTGTCGTATCTCTAACAGTATGTAGTATGTAGTACATGGGATTTCTTTGCATGCTTTGTATGGATCTAGGGGTTGAAATACAAGAGACTCGATGCAGAGTGCCTAATTTGAGGCGTGACCGGTCACTGTCCGCGAACGCGTCCGGTCACATCCGCGGGCGTTTGAGGGCCGGATTTGCAAAGTTCGGCTGTAGATGCTCTTAGACTTTTGTTGAATAATTAATAAAGATGGCTATATGCATCGACTGACGCAGAGGCCGTTCTTTTTTTTAAAAAAAGGCATTAAATCTAGGCATTATAGGTGAAGTGGACAGCGCAAACATCTATATGGCCTCTTTGCGGAAGTGTCTAATGCACAGAGCCTAGTGATCCACGTACATGAGCTCAAAATCACCCCCCTATCATTCACAAAATATACGTATGGAAATAGTTGAGTACATGGACACATCCATCGATCACGTGAGCGAATTCTAAATTGAAATTTTGACTCGGAACTTTAGACAGAAAAGGACGATTCATGTTAAAAATAATATAGTTAATTCAAAATGGACTGTGAAATTGGCCCATTTGGGAACTATCATAGATGACTATTTTTGTCGATCCATTGAGTGAATTTGTAACATGCTTGGTGTATACACTATCCATATGAGAACTAAACATAATTTCGAATGACTTTAGAGGGGTATTTTCAACCTCCGATGCGTTAGATACGTACGTTTCTGACCTCGAACATGAAATCTATATATCAATTATTCTGAGTTGAAAGTAATTCTCATCTGTGCGACTGAAGAAGTATTTTTTTTCTTTTCTACTTTTGATTAGAGGTGCCAGTTTCGAAAATCCTTTTCTGAGCCCAGGCTCATCTGCACCCACGCGAAAGGAAAAAAAAGTTAAAAAAAAACTACTTTTTGCATTCTACATAATTTGATGCGTGAGGTCCGCTCAAATTTTCAAATCATTTGGAAATCTAAGCAGCTCTCGATAAAAAATGACAACTTCAAGGTCTATAAAAAAGTTCACTGTTCACGTACTGTTCTCACCCGATTTGTCTTTTTTGTAGAGCTATGAGGATGTCCAAATGGTTTGAAAATTGGAACGAAAGTCACATAATAAATTGTGTACCATGCAAAAAAAAATGGAATTTTTTGAATTTTGTATGATTTTTTTCTAACCGGGTGCAGATGAGCCTGGGCACCGAATCACTGCACTCCGCCAGTTTCCCACTATTATGATGGTCTGTCATTCCACATAGACCAGCCTTATGTGCGGTTTTTACTATTCTTTCTTAATTGGCTTTCTTTTTCTTTCCTTTTCATTTTTTCTCTTTCTTTTTCGTTTCTATTGTTTCCTTTTTTCACCTTTCTCCTTTTTCTATTTTATTCATCTTATTTTTTGCTTCTTAATTTTCTTTTCTTCCAATTTTATTCCATATGTTCATCATGTATTAAAACAATGGTCATAGTGACTTTTTGAAAATATTTATCGTGTACTTTACAAATGTTCATCATGTATTTAAAAAATTCATCATGTACTTAATCATGTATTGTTGTTCTCAAAAATATGCTAACACTTCTTTTAATTCACATGCACATTTTCAAATATACATATATATTTTTAATTGCATAACCATTTTTCTCTAAAATCACGTGCACACTGATTAAAAAATATATGAACAATTAATAAAAGTACATTCAAAAAAATATTATTTCTAAAAATAGCGAAAAAGTATTAAAAATGAAAAAAGGGGGAAAATAAGAAAATTAATTTTTTGATGGAAATATATAAAACAAATTAATTGTTAGAATGATTTTGCACCGGGAGACATGCACCTGATGTTGTTAGGCCTGGGCCCATATGTCCCATTGAATGCGAGACCTCGCTAACGGTCGAGCGAGGTGTAGGCTTAGGGCTTCAAACAAGTTTGTATATGTCGTTTCCCGTTAGACGGTTGCTTGTGGAGGGAACGCATAGATGGAGTTCACCCCTGGACGTTTGGGTAATTCGGTTTTATCAGTTTGGGTAATTCGGTTAGTCAAAAGTGGAAACCGAAATTCTGTCTGCCAAAAAAATACCTGAACCCAAATTACCCCGAAAATTTTGGTTTGGATAATTTGGGTACTGAAAAACCGAAATATTCAGCTAAAGGGATTCTGGTTTTGGGAACTTCTTAGGATGTTTCGAACGGTTTTACTAGTTTGGGGAATTTTCCTTATCGTTTTTGTGTTTTTGTTGCCTTTTTTCATTTTCATGTTTTCTTCCAAAAAAATGTACCCCTAATTAAAAAGATTAAATTTCTTAGAAAATCCAGTCTTCTAAAAGGTTCACCTTTTCTCATATTTTTCTTATTTTTTTAACGAAATGCTCATCTTTTGAAAAAAACATATTCATTTTTTTGGAACACCAAAGAAAAACTTGACCAGATATTAGAATAAACCAAAATAAATGAAAAGGGACTGAAATATTAAAACAAAACAAAAAGGCGTCGCAATGCTAAGCCCCAACTTAAAGCTAAAGTGGGTCGGCCTAGGCGCAGTGGTTGTGTGCGTCACTCTCCTATTTCACGCAGAGAGCGTTAAATATGTGATCCCTTTCTCTCACAAAAAATATATCAGGCTCACTTGTATACAACACGGCGGACTCATTTGTCAGAAACAAAGAAAGAGACTCATCTCAAAAGGTAACCAGTCCAGATGCTCCTAGTCCGCGCGCATAGCACGTCTGGAATGGTTATTTTTTAAATTAACTAGCAGTATAAAAATTTGAAAAAACGTAAATTAAAAAAATCCCTGATTTTTTGAAAACAATGTGAATTATTATTTTCCAATTAAAATACCTTAAGAATTATAAAAAAAATCATAATTTTACTTTTTTTTGTGAATTTCGACAACTATTAATGATTTTTTGTCCTTGAATTTCAAAAAATGTTCCCTGATTTCAAAATATGTTTTTGAACTAAAACTGATGTTCCCAAATTTAAAAAATAATATCCAAGAATTTCTAAATGAAAAAAATAGAAAAATGATAAAGAAAACCGGTAAAAACAAACACACGAAAAAGAGAAAATGACGATTTGAGAAAGGTTTTAGAACCTTCCCAAAACCAACCGGAAAAAGAAACAGAAAAAAACTGCAATGGGCTAGGCCATGTAGCGTGCGGAGCGCTCAGTAAGCATTTGGCGCGGAACTACCGCAACATTTCCTACTGGACCCCAAGGCGTTTTCATATGTCTAGGTGGCCTCTCCACGGAGGCCTGCAAATCATCCTCACTTGTCCGGGCTATCAAGAAAACAATCAACATAGCCTATATGTAGGGGGGAATTGAATGTCCAAACTTTTCCGAATCGGACCCGCCCCATCGAATCACTTTCTCTCTTTCTTTATTTTTTCTCCTTTCTCTCTTTTCATCCGCATCAATTAGACATTTTTTAAACAAATAATGTTTCTATGCATATGTTTTGAATGCGTCCATGGACATATATGGATCAAAATAGTACAGTCCGATTGGACATGCTCCCATGGGAAGCTCTTATTTCCTGCAGAGGTCGGCAAATAGGCTACAATTTTGTGCCCCTGGATGCATTTAGGGCCGGTCCATGTGGGGGCTAGGCGCTGTTATTTTTCATTTTTTTCCTTCAAGAATTGTTCATGAATCTTGAATTTGAAAATTGTTTAGGATTTTAAAAAACAAGAATTTTAAAAGGTTCAGGTGTCCATAAAAAAGTTCAAGAATTGAGAAAAATGTTCGGGATTTTAAAAATTGATCATGAATTTAAAAAATTGTTTTAAATTTAAAAATGTTCATGAATACAAAAATGTTCGCCAATACAAATATTGTTCACGAATTCAAAAAATATTTGCAACTTCTAGAAAAGTTTGCCGTTTCAAAAAATGTTCGTGAATTCAAAAAAGTTCAGGCATTCATAAAAACGTGTATAAATGAAAACATGTTCACAAATTCAACTAATGTTCAGGAATTAAAAAATAGTTCTTGAATTCATATAAGATAGTCGGAAATTAAAAAATTCTTCACAATTTTGAAAAGGTTCATAGTTTTCAAATGTTCACAAATTTGCAAAATGTTCATGATTTTGATAATGTTCATGAAATACAAAAAAATCCAGAAATTCAGAAAATGTTCATGAATTCAAAATTATTCACGATTTTTTAAAATTATCTCGAATTTAAAAAAATATTCATGAATTTGAAATTGTTCATGTATTTTATGAAAGAAAATACGATTTTTTATTTTTTATATTTTTTTAAATGTGCATGGTTCCAAAAAGTATTTATGGTTTAGGAAAATTTCACTAATTCAAAAAAGTTTAAGTGTGTGAAAAAAGTCACGGATTTGAAAAAAGAGAAAAGAAAGAGAAAAACATAAAATAAACAATAAACAATAAAAAAAATAAAGAAAAACTAGAAGATTAAACAAAGAAACAGAAGTCAAGGAAGGTTCTAATTTTTTCCCAAAACTGGTCTGGAGAAAAAAATGGATTCGGCCGGCCCATACAGAGGACGAACATGCAAGAGGCTATCGACAGGTTGCTATCGAGTAACGAGTAACCTATGCACGAAATAGGGATTGCCACTCTTAGGGCAACTCCAACGGGCCGACACATTTCGTTCGCCCGCGTTTGTTTGAGTCGCATGGACAAAATCCACAACCCCACACGGCGACACAAATTGGTCGATGTCTATTTTATTGTCCGTTGTGACCCGTTTCCAACCCAAATTTAGGTTGTGTTTGCATTCGCGCAGACAAGCTGCTGATGCCCGCTCGTCCTCCCCTGACCCGTCCGTAGTGGCACACCATCTCCACTCCACCCTTTCCTCCCCAATGCCTACATCGACCCCCTCACCCCGGAGCGAAGAGCTGTCGAGACGGTGAAGTAGGCCAACCGGAGGAGAAGGGTCAAGACAAAAGAAGAGACTACCATCGCTGCAAAGGTACATGCCATTGCCGTGGACACCAAGGCCATCGCCACCAAAGTTGTGCAAGCCACCCCCTCATGCTATGGATCATACGTGAGCCGGCCTCTGTCGCAATTGCTACCGTGGCGGCCAGCTCGGGCTCGTTGGTGGCCCGCGAGCCCAGGCTTCCAGAGTCGCCCTCCATGTCAACATCACCACCGACATATGGGTATCTACACGGTCACGACCCAACAACGTCCCACTTCTCCACCTCACCTCAGGACAGGTCAATGAAAGTCGGTGATTACATGGAAATTGTGCCTGTGGTGCCTCCCATTGATCTCAACGCCGCACCCGTGGCCGACGAGTCAACCTGTTTGGTGACCCTGGTACCAGATAACATGGGGTATGACGAGGGGATCATGGTAGACATGACCAATGAGGGTTGCCAAGGGACTCATAATGGTGGCCAAGATACTCAAGGCCAAGAGAGTGTCAACATTGAGAAGGAGCTATTGTTTGCGGATGAGCTATATCAAAAGGTTCGGTGACAAAAGAGGCGACAAAGCATGAGGACTGGAGCATACACGGAGGAGGAGGACACGTTGATTTGCGTGGAATGCATGGAAATTTATCAAGATGCAGAAAATTGGCGGTGAGCAAAAGGGTGAAACATTTTGTAAGAGGGTCCATAAATTCTTCCATGAACCAAGGAAGTTTGAGCGCCACAAATTTGAGAGGACCGGAGTGACGTATCGCTTCAAAAGAGGTGGAGCTTTATCCAAGCAGGGTGCAACGCATTTTGCGGGTCGTATGATCATGTTGTTGCCCGACCCGTGAGTGGCATTGACGTCAAGAACTTGGTATGTTTCTCATCAAGTTCTTAATATGAGCACATATCGTCCTCCTATACATATAAATGTATCTTGTTGGTTTCATCTATATATGTAGGTGTTTCAAACTTAGGACACTTTCAGGACTGATCATGGGGGCAAGACATTTACCTTGACTCATTGTTGGATGGCAATCAAAAGATTATCAAAATTGGAAAAACCAATATGCAGCCCAAAAAAGCTCCGGGGGGGGGGGGGGGGGGGGGGGGGGGGAGGGCTCGGTCATCGACCCAAGTGAGAAGAGGCGGAGGCCGAGGTGGAAGACCAACTTCAAGGTAGATGCAAACCATGATACTTCAATAATCGCCTTGCAAGAAATATGGAAGGGGTTCATAACCCAAAAGGAGGATCAAGTGAGAAGAGAAAAGAGAGGAAATGCCAAGAGAAAGAGGAGGCAACGAAGAACCACTTTGAAACACAAAAGAAGAAACTCGAGATCAATGAGGCCACTGCCAGGTGAAGAGCCAAGGAACTGGAGGTCATGCAAATGGAGGTAGAGCCTGCGCTACTCTTCGAGGAGGCTCAAATCATGGGGGCCGACTTGAGCAACATGACCCCAAGAAAAAGGGCTTGGTTTGATAAGAGGCAAAAGTTCAGGGTCGATCTAGATGCGTGGTCATCTTATATTTGTTTCGTTTGCATGAACTATGAGTTCGGGTCATGTGCAAGGCTTATGCGATTCTTTTGGTGCGATGTAGTATGTCGTCACGGCATAATATTCTTTTGATACTATTAAAAATGCTAGATTTATTTGCTATCTTATTTTGATGAAAATATGTTGTTTTCAAAGAACTTGGACATGGCGGACCAAATATGTCGTCCTGTTGGATGCACCGAAAGGAAAGTGCGGACATGGGACGGACACCTGTTTGTTTGGCCACCCAAACAGACAAGAAAATGGCATTCATTCAGCCCAACTCAGAGCATCTATAGCCGGATATACCAAATCCGTCCCCTCAAACACCCGCAGACGTAATCGAACGCGTCCGCAGACAATAATCGGCACACATCAATTTTTTCCACAACCTGATACCTTAATTATGAAACATCAAACCCATACAATTACATGCACGTAAAACCGCCGTGCCCATGAACGGCGGTCGGCTGCGCACGCCCAAATGCTGGTCCGATCGCCGACGAGATAGAGTAGGACATGGGACATGGACCGGCTCAAGAGAGTCGAGGCACCAATGTCTCCCATGCCCTACTCTTTCTTGTTGGAGTGTGGAGCCTTCAAAGTGTCGGTCGATGTGAGGTCGACGATTGATCTGTCATGCTCGGAGTAGGCCGACACGTCCACCACGACGCGGCTGCGCTGCCCGGGGTTGCAGGCCATCCGATGGAGCACCAAAGAGTGGGTATCTGCCTCGCTGACGTCGGCTGCATGGGTCGCGGCCTCCTGCACCCTCTGCCTCACACGGCGGGCACGCCGCGCCATAGCCGTAACGGACGGGCCAAGAATGGCCTCGTCATCGGCGCGCCAATGAAGGGGTTGTGCGTCCGCCACGACGTTCAGATGGCAGACAGAGCACATCACCTCCGGTGAAGCAGCGACGACACGCCACCCGCAGGATCCACACGTCATTTGGGCGGAGGCGATGGATTCCCGGCGGATGGCGTCCAACCACTGTCAGGAATTCTCCTCGCGGGCGTGGCAAAGCACAATGCGGACAGACATATCCTCCTCGGGCCCGACTAGGATGAGTTCATGTTCGCAGATCGGCTGACAGAGGACTCGGATATGCTGCCCGCCATGCCGAAGAAGGCCGGAGTTCACCGGAAGTGAGCTTGAGGGCGGAGGGGAGGGAAGTGAAGTGGTTAAGGTTTGGTCCGGGTAGCGGATGGAGACGAATATATGTGGGGTCGAGGTGGGCCAGCATGGGCCGGATCCGACACGACGGACGCGCCTGGGCGTGCCCTAGCCACCCCATATCCGCCTCATATTTGGGTTGGATATGAGGGGTACTGATCAGCCCGAGCGTATGAGTCAGGTTTGAGGTGTTCGTCTGGGTCAGATTATTTTGACCGAGCCGTCCGCCGAGGCGTTTGTGAGGAATTTGAGGCGTCCAGTTGTAGATGGTGCTAGAGACAGCAAACATCCGCGTCCTTCGCGAGTGCTCTTTCTCCCCTACTCTTTTTGACTTGTTACAGTGGAGAACCACTTTCTGACTTCAAAACTTTTTGGGAAAGCAAGATCACCATGCCTCATTTGTTGGTCCATACCAGCGATGCTCATCAGCACAAATAAACATTGACACTCTGCTTATGTTGCAAATGAAAGAAAGCTTGCCGCTCCAAAATCACTGAGTAGATAGATAGATCAACGGAAGCGTCTTTTTGTACTGTTATCATCCAACTTCAATAGCTTTTACGCAGACGGAACACACACGACTGAAGATAAGTCTGCGAGGCTGCCTTTTCTACGTGGCAAAGGCAAAGAGAGAAATGAAGAAAAAGGAAAAGGAGGGTAGCTGATATGGTTATCCTTAAATGCAGAGTCAAATATAAGCGTGACTTGGCAGCATGCGTGCATGCATCATCTCGTGACCATGATCGCCGTGGTACACCCTTAATGATGCAGCTACTATGGCACAGGAATGTTCCTCCATAAAATTATTTTACGACAAACCGGTGATGTCCCGTGATGACACAAAACATTGTAAAAGGCCAAATTTTTACCTGTAAGTTATATTGTACTCCCTCCGGTCATTTTTACTCCGCACATTAGCTTTGTCTGAAATCAAAGTTTGCTAAGTTTGACCAAATTTATATTAGAAAATATTAACATCTATAACATCTAATAAATATAATATGAAAATATATTCCGAGATGGATCTAATAATAAATGTGTTGTTATGTGAATGTTAACAATTTTCTATATACACTTGGTCAAAGTTGGATGAGATTGATTTCAAACAAACCTAATATGCAGAGTAAAAAAGACCGGAGGGAGTACATTGGGGCCCTCTTGCTGTTCTAGGGGGACAAGCACATTTCCCACGTGTGGAAGTCCTACTTCCTCCTCAATCCTCTTCGCCGTCAGCATTATGACCCCCCTACGCTCACTAGATGTTGGGGTCGGACCATAGCACGCCACACACCCCTACCCACACTGGCATGCCGACTACGCACTCCTCAACATCTATCGCTCGTTCTCAATGGTTGAGTCAGCATGGATTTTACACATCACCGGACAAATACCTTGACAAAGATTTTACACTCCTCAACATCTTAACATATGGTTGAGATCCTAAGACATAGAAGCATATTCTCTAGAAACCTTTGTCAAATTCTATATGTTAAGATGTTTCATAATTAGTAAAATGGACAAGAACATACATATTCACTATCATTCATCCTTTTAACAACAAAAGATATATTTTATTTCTCCCGGTGTCTACACCAATAATAAGCACACAATCCGAAAACAAAATTATTATAAAGTCATGTTTAGGAGAATGTTTGCAAGCTAATATGTGGCACATTATTATTTATATGTGCCGCAAATTACTGTGAGGAGGCATACCATTTTCAGCCGTGTAGAATACTAGGGAGGCATACAAATGTTTCTTCATCCGCTCCACATGATCAAAGTTAGTTGGAGTTCTTTGAATAGTCAATATGTCAAGAGAAAACACCCACACAACTTTTGTTGCAAAAAAGTATTTTATTTAGAGAGATTATAGCTACCTTGGACATTATAAGTGTATAATAAATTAAAATATGTTGATTCAGAAGTAAGATTATGTGTTAATTGTTGTTAACTGTACTAGAAAACTATACTATATTAGTTAAAGGTGGATTGTCCACATTATTAGTTACCGAAAAGTAATATACTAGTGGTTCCACAAGGTGATTCTTCTGTAGTGTTGGATGATGTATATGTCTAACGAATAGACCACTATCTAAGATGGATGTGGAGGTTTTGCAGTTGAGCATAGATGCTCTTTGTATCTCCACTGATGAATATGGCATGAGGATATGTTCCATGTGTTTTTTCCGCACAATACAATGTGTGTTTTCATTAGAGTGATTGTTTATGTACCTATGTCGTTCTAATGTGATCTAGGCCAGCATCGAGATGATCATTCATCGGCCATTGGCTCGGAATGCCCGAGGAAAGCTGGTCCATGGAATATAAATCATATTTATCATCCCTGTGGGTCGGGGAGATTTATGAAAAAATGTTGCTTCCTTGGGAGAATAAATTAGAACTAATATACAACAAATGGGATGATGTTGACGTTGCAATTGTCTACGTTTAGGAGAACAGAACTATATAGTCCGATTTCAGTGATGTCATCGATTTTATTCAACCGCTTGACATGGAAGTGAGCATGAAACTTACATTTATGAAAAATGTTGCTTCACTGGGAGAAGAAATTATACTTAGCCACCACAAATTTAGTGTTGTAGACTTGTCAAATGCTTAAGTATTACATAGCAAGATGATGCACTAGTTCATTTGTAACAACTAAATATGCCAGTGAGTAGGAACTATTTATTTTAGCAAGATGTTGATACCTTGAGATAGGATTTGCAGAAGCATTTTTAAATTTCCTTGGATGTGTGGCGTTGAAACAGTTTTGTAAACCAATATTCGTTGAAGCAATTTGTTGATTTTCTCTAGCTTGTTCGAAATGTACCTTGTTGTTCTGTCTGTCTTAGTAGTTGTCTAATTTGTTGTGCAGGATTAGTAATGAATCAGCTGGACAACATGCACATCAAAGGTGTCATCTCTTGAAAGCAATGAGGCTTAGAATCAACAAAAGATGGCTTGCATCGTTAATACCCCTTCTGGTCTAGAGTGCATGTGAAAGCAAGTGTCTTAATAAATGATGGACTATGTGGGCCATGTAGGAGAACGTGCTACGCAATAACAAAATTACACACACGCCCATTCCAAAATCGCTATGAGGTTGTGTGCAACAATCATCTCACCAAAGATTCCTCGCAGCAGAAGTAGAGGAAGGAGAGTTGGATTAGCACGACTATTCCCGTAGGTAGGTTAACGCTCCTAGCCACGGGAATTTCCCTGGATGATCCGCCGACCTAGCGTCAAAGAGCATGACGCCTCTGAGGTATTGACACGCCGATCTACGAGTACAACAACACTCCATGGACCAGCATGAAGAACGATTGGAAGAACTAGAGGGAAGAAGGAAAGCCTAGCGGTGCAACATCTAGATCAAGTCTTGACGGAAGATAGAATAGGGCGCAAGGCAAAATAAATTATTTTGAACCCAAACTTTTTGTGGCAGTGCAAAATAATGCATAGTAATCATATGGAAGGTTTTACATCTTTCAAAAGTATTTTTATGATAAAAGAAAGTACAAAATAGTAGCTAAACAAATAAACAGGAAAGTAAATGGAAAAATACTAGTAAAAAGAAAAGAAACCTAATCTATTGGGTCCCTTGGCCCATCTAGCAAAACGTCCCAGGCCAATCCCCACTTGCCTCCCACCTCTCGCTACAGGAGGCAGGGGTGCCGTGGCGGCCATCCACCGGCCATGGCCATGCGTGGCGGCCATCCGGCGGCGACCACCTCGCCTATAAGACCGGCGCCCCCTTCCCACGGAGCCTGGACCCCTAATCCCCATTCGCCCCTCTCCCTCTCGCACGAGTCGGAGAGGTGTGATTCTGGACCATGGTCCACCCGCACCCACGCTCGGTGCCGTCCGATTAATTATACTTTCATGGGGATACGAGCCAGCTTATCATTCAAACTTCAAAGATTAAGCTAATTCTAGAACAGTATGGGGGACCATGGCTATGCCATTTCTTTTCTGAATCTACATGGGCCCAAGCAGTGCCCCAATGCTGATTCTCCTTCTGGTTGTCCCATGCAAATAAACCAATTAGTATTTATTTTCGATATTTATTTGTAGAATAGCTACAGTGCACACATGGTACATCGATGTTTATATGTGTGTTCATGTTATTTTTTCATGCAAAAAGGATACTTTTGTGTTCTTAGAAGAAAAAACCCTTGTGCTCTCAAAAAAAGAAAGATTTCACGTGCTTTCACATAACTATCTCTATCCTGTTGTTACTATGATTTTATTTTTCAAGAAATTACTCAAAAGATATAGATGACCCAAATAACCATGTTGATGTATAGACATGTAAAAAATGAATAACAATGATGTTGCGCATAACGAGGCAATACAAAATGTTGAACAGTGAGAAAACTAGTACATGCACCGATGCAAAGTTTCTATTTTATTTCCTATGGCACTTACCATGCAGTAGGTTTATTAGCAACACTAGGGCTGTTAAACTGTGGTTCATGATTCTTGCCATAAAATATGATAGACATTAGGCTCAAATCCTCAAATATGATGTACGGCACCGAGTATAGGTGCGGCCGAACCATGGTCCCAAGCAACATTACTGCACGAGCCGCCGCCCGAGCTCGGCCGTCACCGCGCCATCATCGTCGTCGTGGCCAGAGTCATCCGGAGCCACGCAGGGATATCCATCAACTTCCCCGCGCTCGTCTTCATCCACCACGCCCACCGGATCAAGCAGTAGCGTGCCAAATCGCCGCCGTCTTCCCCGCCACGGCCGCCGCCTCTTGACGACGATTGCGACGCGTCCGGCCAGCCCCGGCTTCCCTGACTACCTCCACGAGCTCGGTGGTGAGCTCCTCGTTCCATCCCCTCGCCCTCGGTTCTGATCCGTGTCGTTTTCGCCGTAGCTTCCCTTGGACAGCGCTCGGCTGGAGCTTCGGTCCGGCGCCCACTAGCCACTCTTGTTGCCTGCGCCCGCGCCTGAGGCCCCTAGACCGCGTCCCTGGCGCCTACAATGCGCGCCCATGGCCGCCCCCGAGCCCGTTTGCCGGCGCGTGACCCGCGCCCCTGTCGCTGCTCATCATCGCGACCACGCCTGCGTCCTGCGCGCCTTGGCCTCGTGCCACGTCGGCGCCCGCCTCTACGAGCTGCCGCACCGCCCGTCCCTGCTGCCCCGTCGCCTACCGCCTCCTCACGTGTGGAGTTAATTACACAGAAGTACCACAATTCAGGCATCACATGCAGATTGGTACCACGATTGCTAATTTTTGCATGTCAGTACCAACATTTGTCCAAATTTTTGCAAATTGGACTAAAACGCGTATTTATACGTATTGACGCCCGATCCGACAGGTCGGGCCCACCCGTCAGGTGCCACGCTGGCCAATCGGCGCGTGCCCGCGTGCTGACTAGGACGAGCCGGTGCGCTGCTGTCCTAACCGGCCCGGTCGCACCAGCTCCAGTCCGGCCGCACCATTCCCCTCCCCCTCCTCCTCCTCGCTCGAACCCTAGTCCATGGCGTCGGCGATTCCGCCAGTCGGCGGCGAGGGCGTCCACGGCGGCGGCGAGGGCGTCCACGGCGTCGGAGAGATGCCGTTCTGGCCTCCTAGCGGAACGGTTGGCGTCGACGGGGATGGCGGCGACGAGTCCAGCTCCGCGTACTCGACCGACGACGAGGAGTCGATGTTACTCACCATGGAGCAGCGGTTGCGGTTGGCGCATCAGTGGGTGGCGAACCCTAGCAGCAGCCATGAGTTGACGCATGGACTTGGCGGCGTGCTGTAAGTACCCTTGTCCTACTCCTCTGATTCATCCAATTGGGCATTTTTAGGGTTTGTTCATCTTCTTCTTTATCTAGTTGGGGATTAGGTTTTATCCAATTGAAGTGACTAGACTAACCTAGTAACATAGTGTATTGCACTCTCAATTTAGTTCAATTACTGTGGCTCTCCAAATTGTTCTGTACTGTCTGGTACTGTAATTTAAGCTGTTTTGTACTTTACTGTTGCTCTCCAAAATTTGCTTTTGTGCTAAATTAGTAAATAATAGACTTACAGGTTACTTTAAATTGTAATGTACTGTACTGTTGCTCTCCAAATTAAGAGTAATTATAATGAATAAATGAAATTTAATTTTTTCTGTAGTTTGGATGAAGACATTTGGCAAGTAAGGATCCATTTTGATGCAAGAGAACCATTGGAGATGAAGCTGTGTGGTTCAGATATTACTTATCTGAATTTGGTTGCAGTGATGGAAACCCAAGGATTTAATGCATATGATTGTTTGTTTCACATTGAAAATCCATCTTTAGGAGAGAAAGGGCTGGATTTGGTAGACAGTCATGCAGAATTACGGATGATAAAGAGGAAGATCCAGGACAAATTGGTGCTTAATTTGCTAGTCAGGGCTTGTCCACCCCCTGATACTGATTTTGAGAGGCAACATTTTGAAAAGCCAGACTTGTCCACTGCATTCAAAATCAAGAGAGGAAGAAGGAAAGAAAAGAGGATCAAGGGCAAATTTGAAGTACCAAAGCCAAAAGAAACTTCAAGAATGGGGACCATAACATGTGGCAATTGTGGTCTCCAAGGGCATAGGTACACAAACTGTCTTAAACAGTTGAAGCCTGAGCTAGCTTTGAGGAAGAATAAGCATGTGGTAATAATTTTTCACCTTCAAATATACTAATGTTTTCTTTCTTGTACATTTCTTTCTAGCATTATTAACTGTTTCCTTTTCTTTGCAAGGCTAATCCAAGTACCTCACAGCCAAGAGCTGCTGGTCCTTCTACTGCACCAACAGCAAGACAACCAAGACCTGCTGCTTCTGCTCCTACACCACCATCATCTGGAAGAAGAGGAGCTGGCAGAGGAGCTGGCAGAGGAGCTGGTGCTACTTCTACTACAACACCACCATCTGGCAGAGGAAGAGGAGCTGGCAGAGGAAGAGGAGCTGCTACTTCTACTACAACACCACCATCTGGAAGAGGAAGAGGAGCTGGCAGAGGAAGAGGAGCTGCTACTTCTACTACACCACCACCATCTGGAAGAGGAGCTGGCAGAGGCAGAGGAAGAGCTGGAAGAGGTGCTCCAATGCCATTCATTGCCCCAAGGCAATATGCTGACATTCCTACTGATGGCACACACACTGGATGGATGTCCTACTTCACTGCTAGCATGGGAGGTGGAGGAGCCATGTAATGTCAAATATTGTGGTGTTATTTTGGTTAAACTTGATGCTTGAGGTGGAGTACTGGTGGAGTACTCTAGTAATGTTGAACTTAATGCTTGTAATGTTGAACTGGATGGATATGTGGTTGAACTTTAGGTGATTATCTGAATGTTGAACTTTAGTTGGTTATCTGAACTTGCTACTGGATGCTGGTAATGAGAGTTGATTGTGACAAATCAGTACCACATTTGCAGATTATTGTGACAAATCAGTACCAATTCTGCTGCTAGCTGTTGCATGTCAGTACCAATATTGGGGCATCACATAACATGCAGTACCACATTTGGGGATTCTGACATGTGGGCCATCCACCTTTCCTACTATTAAAGTGTGACAGCACAAGATCTCACAGGAGTGTGGGGACGAAACTAGGGTTCATCCGCGCAGCCAAGGACAAATCTCAGAGGCGAGGCGCTGAGTGGGGCCGGCGGCGGAGAGATGTCGTGGTCGTCCAGTGCCGGGTCCGCTCCCGGATTTCGTCGAGCTGCAGGAAGGAGGGGGGAGGAGTCGCGCTCGCCGGTGCGCTACCGCGAGAACCCAATGGCATACGAGCCTCCGGTGATGTGCCACTGTTCAACTCCGAGGAAGGCGCCAAGATGGATCTCCTGGAGCAGGCAGAACCCTGGTAGGAGGTACTACAGCTGCGTGGATGCTATGGTGAGTGCTGTTTTTTCCCTAATTTTCTTCCTCTTTCTTCTGTGCAATAATTTTTGGCAGCATGGTGAATTTGCTTGTGTATCTTAATAGCACGGTGGCTGTGGATTTGTGCAATGGCATGATGATCCATTGCCCACATTCTGGAGTGAGATCATTGGGGATCTGCGTGATGAAGTATGGAGGCTTAAAGGTGCAACTGTTGCTAGATCTGAAGATCAATTTCCAATCCTGACTCCAAGTGAAGATGGTGGCACAAGGGAGGCCATGTTTCTGTCTCTGCAAACTCAACTCAGAGAGAAGAATGCAGAGATTGCAGGGATTAGGGCCAAATTTCACAATGTGTTGTTTCTTTTCACTATATTTGTGCTTGGCTTAGTTGCAGGCAAGATATTAAGTTAGTTAGTTGCTTCAGTTGTAGCCAAGTTGTAATGGATCAAGTTGTAATGGATCAAGTTGTAATGGATCAGTGAAGTTATCTTCTGATGCAATGAGATTTAGTGAGTCTTGTTCCTCTTTTATTGCAATGTACTGTCTGGTTTGCTGCAACATTGTCATAATGTACAATCTACATAATCAGCATAACCATAGCAATACATAACCATACATAATAAGAAACTGATCCATACATAGCAATACATAACCATTGTTCACAATACATAGAGGAGTTCCACTTCAAATGCATAGTTCATCCTTTTCTCACAAAAGGATGAATAGCATAACTACTACATACATACACAGCCATAGTTCACCATTAGTACAAGCATACAGTACACAACATTAGTTCCTAGATGCTAGGTCATTACACAACCATCATTCCCAAAAGGTCAGCAATGCCACTAATCTCATTTCATCTTCTTCACTTCTCCAAGATGGCTTGAATCCCCCTGAACTTCTCCTTCAACTTTTCATTCTGAAACTCTAACTGCCACTTCTCTTCAATATGCTTTTTATTTCCCTTAAGCAGATCAGCAACCTGAAGCTTCAACTCTAGCTTCTCTTGGGTGAGCTTCTCCTGACACTTAGTTAGCTCTGGATTCTTCAGCTCCAAATTCATACTAGCTTCAGTAAGCACTTGCTTCTCTTTCATTTTGTTCAACTTCAAGTTCTGAATGACTGTTGCTTGAGCTCTTGTCAGGTTGAGCAGCACCTCATACTTCTGAGTAAGTTGCTGGGTCTCTGCATCTTTCTTTGCCATCTTTGCCTTCATATCATCAGTCAGTTCTTTTCTTACCTCCTGCTGATATGTAATGGCAGACTGCAGATGCCTGAAATACACCACCTTATCTTCCTGGAAGTTCATCAGCTCATGCACATCTTGGACTAGCTTGTCATAGTTGGCCTCCAGCTTGTTCTTCTCTTCTGTCAGATGGTGGATAGTGAAAGAATTCTCAAGATTGTCATTCACCCTAGCACTTTTGGCATCTTCAACCATTGCCCATAGCTTCAACAATGCATTCTGCATTGTTGGGGGCCACTGGTGATCAACCCATTCAACAAAGCCACAATTGCTACCTTCCTGCAAAAACAATAACAACAACAAAACAGTTCATACAGCAAGTAATTACACAAAATCACTGCAGTTGCCAAAAAGAATGTCTAAATTTAGCATCAGACCACTAAATTTAACAAGAGGAGCAACCACTTGAGTAGCTGACTGACTAGGTTCAGCCATTGTTCTAATGCAAAATATACTCATGCTTGACCTAAATAAGCTACTCTAACCACTATGAATCAAAATGTTGACACCAAGCAGAGTACTCCAGCAAACAGAGTCCAATATGGCACTGACCAAGTAAGAAAAAAAATCAGTATGCCTACAATCCTACAATACATACCGGCTGTGCACATGCTAAAAACCTCCTGCCTGTGTCTGTTCCTTCAAAGGCAACAAGCCTCTCAGATGCCATGCCGTGCTTCTCACATGGAGACATCACATCCAGCTCAAGCCCCTTGTAATCTGGATCTTCAATGGTGAAAGGAACCTGCAGAAGCTCGCACAAAGACAATGGCCAAATCAAAACCTAGCGAAATCAACCAAATCAAGAAATCCCAAATATGAAACCCTAACCCTAACCCTAACCCTGTACTGACCTCGTTGAGACCGTCTGTGGAGGAAGAATGCATGTACGGGGGGCTAGAATGGTCGTCGCTGCTTTCGTCCTCCAAAACCATGGCGACGGCGGGGCGGTGCGGCGGCCGGCCGGCTGTCGGGACGCGGTCGGCGGCGATGGAGGAAACGAGCGAGGAGGAGGAGGGGGAGGGGAATGGTGCGGCCGGGCTGGAGCTGGTGCGACCGGGCCGGTTAGGACAGCAGCGCACCGGCTCGTCCTAGTCAGCACGCGGGCACGCGCCGATTGGCCAGCGTGGCACCTGACGGGTGGGCCCGACCTGTCGGATCGGGCGTCAATACGTATAAATACGCGTTTTAGTCCAATTTGCAAAAATTTGGACCAATGTTGGTACTGACACGCAAAAGTTAGCAATCGTGGTACCAATCTGCATGTGATGCCTGAATTGTGGTACTTCTGTGCAATTAACTCTCACGTGTGTGCTGCTGCTGCTCTTGGCGTGTACTGCTCTCCTACCGCTGCTGCTCTTGTTGATGCGCTGCTGCTCTCCTGCGATGCTTGCTCTCCTACGCTGCTTGCTAGGTGCTGCTGCTAATCGCTGCTGCTCGCCTACTGATGCTGCTCGCTAGCTGCTGCGTTGCGCTACTGCTCCTCGTGCTTAGCTGCTGCTATTATACGCTGTTGCTGACCATGGCCATGGCCTGTGCCTTTGTGCATGGCCGTGTGATGGCTGGCCGGCTCTCTGGATGAGGCTGGCCCTGTTAGTCTAGCTTAGTAGACTAATTAATGTTTTGGTATAGCCTCATGCATGACGTGTGGGGCCACACTTTGTTAAATAAACCTTTTAATTAACTCCAACCAATGACATGTGGGACCGGCTAGCTAATTAGTAAATTAAAAGAATAGATAAATTCAGTTACAGATTGTGCATATGACATGTAGACCCCACTTGTTAGATGACCGGTCAATAGTCACCGTTGACTGCTGATTGGGCAGTTTACCCAGTCCACTGGCCCCCACTGTCAGCCTCTTGCGCCTACTCCTGTGTACACTTTCTGTGTACATCTAGTTTTTCCCATTTTAATTTGAAATAATATTAATTCAAGAAAATCTAGGAAATCTTTACAACTTTGAAAAATTATATAAAATAATTTGTAACTCAGATGAAAATAATTCATATATGAAAATTGCTCAGAACGACGAGATGAATCCGAATATGCAGCCCGTTCGTTCACCACACGTCCCTAGCATAGCGAACATGCAACAATCCACCTCCGGTCCGTTTGTCCGAGAATGAGAAACACCGGGAATACTTTCCCGGATGTTTCCCGCCTTTGTCGGTGTCACCTAGTACTGCGTTAGGTCACCTCTAGCACCGCGTATTGCCATGTTATGCTTTGAGATGCTTTGATTGCTCTATTATTTATTGTGTTCCCCCTCCGTTACTTCTTTTCGGTAGACCCCGAGACCGACGATGATACCCCTGTGATCGACTACATCGACGATGACCCCTCCTTCTTGCCAAAGTAACCAGGCAAGCCCCTCCTTTGATCATCAGATATCGCCTACTCTTCTCTATACTGCTTGCATTAGAGTAGTGTAGCATGTTACTGCTTTCCGTTAATCCTATCCTGATGCATAGCCTGACATTGTTGATACCGTTGTTGATACCTTACCTGCAATCCTAAATACTTAGTATTGGATGCTAGTATTCCATCTGTGGCCCTACATTCTTGTCTGTCTGTCATGCTATACTATCGGGCCGTGATCACTCCGGAGGTGATCACGGGTATACACACACACACACACACACACACACACATTATGTCTAAAGTCGGGTCGGCTCGTTGAGTACCCGCAAGTGATTCTGATGTTGGGGGCTGAAGGGGCAGGTGGCTCCATCCCAGTAGAGGTGGGCCTGGGTTCCCGAAAGCCTCCGACTGTTACTTTATGGCGGAGCGATAGGGCAGGTTGAGACCATCTAGGAGAGAGGTGGGCCTGGCCCTGGCCGGCGTCCACGGTTATGTCAAAATAACACGCTTAACGAGATCTTGGTATTTGATCTGAGTCTGGCCACTGGCCTATACGCACTAACCAACTACGCGGGAACAGTTATGGGCACTCGACGTCGTGGTATTAGCCGAAGCCTTCGTGACGTCAGCGACTGAGCGGCGCGCGTCGGGTTGGAACGCGTAACGCAACTTCCTTTGCAATGGAGGTTGCTAGGTCTTCTCTCCGGCCGCCCTCACAACGTGCAGGTGTGCAATGGGCGATGGGTCCAGACCCCTGTGCCATAGGATTTAGACCGGCGTGCTGACCTCTTTGTTGTGCCTAGGTAGGGCTGCAATGTGTTGATCTTCCGAGGCCGGGCATGACCCAGAGAAGTGTGTCCGGACAAAGGGGATCGAGCGTGTTGAGAAATGTGGTGCACCCCTGCAGGGAAGTTAATCTATTCAAATAGCCGTGATCTTCGGTAACAGGACAACTTGGAGTTGTACCTTGACCTTATGACAACTAGAACCGGTTACTTAATAAAACACACCCTTCCAAATGCCAGATACAACCCAGTGATCACTCTCTAACAGGGCGACGAGGAGAGGATCGCCGGGTAGGATTATGCTACACGATGCTACTTGGTGAACTTACCTTCTACTCTCTCCTACATGCTGCAAGATGGAGGTGGCCAGAAGCGTAGACTTCGATAGGACTAGCTATCCCCCTCTTATTTCGGCATTCTGTAGTTCAGTCCACATATGATACCCTTATTCCATTTGATACCAATGCATACATACATAGCATAGCTCCTTGCTTGTGAGTACTTTGGATGAGTACTCACGGTTGCTTTGCTCCCCCTTTTCCTCTTTTCTATACCGATTGTTGCAACCAGACGATGGAGCCCAGGAGTCAGACGCCATCGTCGACGACGACTCCTACTACACTGGAGGTGCCTACTACTACGTGCAGCCCGCTGACGATGACTAGGAGTAGTTTAGGAGGATCCCAGGCAGGAGGCCTGCGCCTCTTTCGATCTGTATCCCAGTTTATGCTAGCCTTCTTAAGGAAAACTTGTTTAATTTATGTCTGTACTCAGATATTGTTGCTTCCGCTAACTCGTCCATGATCGAGCTCTTGTATTAGAGCCCTCGAGGCCCCTGGCTTGTAATATGATGCTTGTATGACTTATTTTATTTGTAGAGTTGTGTTGTGATATCTTCTCGTGAGTCCCTGATCTTGATCGTACATGTTTGCGTGTATGATTAGTGTGCGATTGAATCAGGGGCATCACAGACTTCGCGACGAAGATACCATGCAAATATTTTATTCTTGAGTGGTATCTTCATCTTCCAGATCTTCTTCTTATTATCAACTAGCACATCTGACTAGAGCAAAGCTCTACACATTTACTCCACTAAGAGTTTTCCACTCCTATGTAGGTTTCAAAAATATTCATCGGTCCTTGTGACAATTGCACCATGGACAACTGCTGGGCCAAGGTGTTCCGCAATTGGAGTCTGGGTCCTATTAAATCTCTTCTCAACGTCACATTTTGGTGGAAACATTTCCAACATGGCGATTATATCACCCTTGCGGCGCACAATATTGTATAGAAGTGGAATCGAGAAGGATCTATAACAGAAGAAAGTTTTCTTCATAGCCATTAGATCTGCCCAAAAGTGAGAGTCCCGAGGCTTCCAGTATACTTGACATGCCGCCTTTGACCCCACATATTTTCTCCTTAGGAGGATCCGCCATACACCCTCTTCTGTCAATAAATAAACAGCCATTTGCCAAGGAGGGTGATATTCTTAACCTCAAGGTCATGAATGCCCAACCCGCCTTGGTGAAAGGATCGATATGGTTGACTAGAGGGGGGGGGGGGTGAATAGGCAACTAACATTTTTTTAACTTTTCTTTACCAAATTAAACTTTGCATCAAAGTAGGTTGTCTAGATGTGCAACTAGGTGAGCAACCTATATGGTGCAACAACAACAAACAAGCAAGCAAGCAAGAGAAGTAACACTAAAGAGGTTGCACAAGTAAAGGTAAGAGATAACCAAGAGTGGATCCGGTGAAGACGAGGATGTGTTACCGAAGTTTCTTCCTTTTGAGGGGAAGTACGTCTCCATTAGAGCGGTGTGGAGGCACAATGCTCCCCAAGAAGCCACTAGGGCCACCGTATTCTCCTCACGCCCTCACACAATGTGAGATGCCGTGATTCCACTATTGGTGCCCTTGAAGGCGGCGACCGGACCTTTACAAACAAGGTTGGGGCAATCTCCACAACTTAATCGGAGGCTCCCAACAATACCACGAAGCTTCACCACAATGGACTATGGCTCCGTGGTGACCTCAACCGTCTAGAGTGCTCAAACACCCAAGAGTAACAAGATCCGCTAGGGATAAGTGGGGGAATCAAAAATCTCTTGGTGGAAATGTAGATCATGGCCTTCTCAACCATTCCCGAGCAAATCAACAAGTTTGATTGGCTAGAGAGATAGATCGGGTGAAAATGGAGCTTGGAGCATTAATGGAGCTTGAGGGGGAGGAGGTAAGTCAACGGGGAAGAAGGGGACCCCCTTTTATAGTAGGGGCAACAATCCAACCGTTGCCCCACTAAACAGCCCCGTAGAGGGCGGTACTACCGTGGGAGACAGCGGTACTACCGCTGGGTTGAGCGGTATGTTGGGTTTCGTAGTAATTTCAAAAATTTTCCTACGCACACACAGGATCATGTGATGCATAGCAACGAGGGGAGAGTATTGTCTACGTACCCAACGCAGACCGACTGCGGAAGCGATGACACGACGTAGAGGAAGTAGTCGTACGTCTTCTCAATCCAACCGATCAAGTACCGAAACTACGGCACCTCCGAGTTCGAGCACACGTTCAGCTCGATGACGATCCCCGGACTCCGATCCAGCAAAGTTTCGGGGAAGAGTTTCGTCAGCACGACGGCGTGGTGACGATCTTGATGAACTACAGCAGCAGGGCTTCGCCTAAACTCCGCTACAGTATTATCGAGGAATATGGTGGCAGGGGGCACCGCACACGGCTAAGGAATAGATCACGTGGATCAACTTGTGTCAACTTGTGTGTCTTTGGGTTGCCTCTACCTCAGTATATAAAGGAGCCAAGGGGGAAGGGGGCGCCGGCCAAGAGAGAGAGGCGCAGGAGGAGTCCTACTCCTACCGGGAGTAGGACTCCCCCCCCCCCCAATCCTATTCCAACTAGGATTCCCAAGGGGGAAAGAGGGAGAGGGGTGGCCGGCCACCTCTCCTAGTCCTAATAGGACTAGGGGAAGGGGGGAGGCGCGCAGCCCCCTTGGGCTGCCCCTTTCTCCTTTCCACTCAGGCCCATGATGTCCCATATGGCTCCCGGGGGGTTCCGGTAACCTCCCGGTAACCCGGTAAAATCCCGATTTCACCCGGAACACTTCCGATGTCCAAACATAGGCTTCCAATATATCAATCTTTATGTCTCGACCATTTCGAGACTCCTCTTCATGTCCGTGATCACATCCGGGACTCCGAACAACCTTCGGTACATCAAAATGCATAAACTCATAATATAACTGTCATCGTAACTTTAAGCGTGCGGACCCTACGGGTTCGAGAACAATGTAGACATGACCGAGACACGTCTCTGGTCAATAACCAATAGCGGGACCTGGATGCCCATATTGGCTCCTACATATTCTACGAAGATCTTTATCGGTCAGACCGCATAACAACATACGTTGTTCCCTTTGTCATCGGTATGTTACTTGCCCGAGATTCGATCGTCGGTATCAATACCTAGTTCAATCTCGTTACCGGCAAGTCTCTTTACTCGTTCCGTAATACATCATCTCACAACTAACATATTAGTTGTAATGCTTGCAAGGCTTATGTGATGTGTATTACCGAGAGGGCCCAGAGATACCTCTCCGACAATCGGAGTGACAAATCCTAATCTCGAAATACGCCAACCCAACATCGACCATTGGAGACACCTGTAGTACTCCTTTATAATCACCCAGTTACGTTGTGACGTTTGGTAGTACCCAAAGTGTTCCTCCGGTAAACGGGAGTTGCATAATCTCATAGTCATAGGAACATGTATAAGTCATGAAGAAAGCAATAGCAACATACTAAACGATCGGGTGCTAAGCTAATGGAATGGGTCATGTCAATCAGATCATTCTGCTAATGATGTGACCTCGTTAATCAAATAACAACTCATTGTTCATGGTTAGGAAACATAACCATCTTTGATTAACGAGCTAGTCAAGTAGAGGCATACTAGTGACACTTTGTTTGTCTATGTATTCACACATGTATTATGTTTCCGGTAAATACACTTCTAGCATGAATAATAAACATTTATCATGATTATAAGGAAATAAATAATAACTTTATTATTGCCTCTAGGGCATATTTCCTTCAGTCTCCCACTTGCACTAGAGTCAATAATCTAGATTACACTGTAATGATTCTAACACCCATGGAGCCTTGGTGCTGATCATGTTTTGCTCGTGGAAGAGGCTTAGTCAATGGGTCTGCAACATTCAGATCCGTATGTATCTTGCAAATCTCTATGTCTCCCACCTGGACTAGATCCCGGATGGAGTTGAAGCGTCTCTTGATGTGTTTGGTCCTTTTGTGAAATCTGGATTCCTTTGCCAAGGCAATTTCACCAGTATTGTCACAAAAGATTTTCATTGGACCCGATGCACTAGGTATGACACCTAGATCGGATATGAACTCCTTCATCCAGACTCCTTCTTTTGCTGCTTCCGAAGCAGCTATGTATTCCGCTTCACATGTAGATCCCGCTACAACGCTTTGTTTAGAACTGCACCAACTGACAGCTCCACCGTTTAATGTAAACACGTATCCGGTTTGCGATTTAGAATCGTCCGGATCAGTGTCAAAGCTTGCATCAACGTAACCTTTTACGGCGAGCTCTTTGTCACCTCCATATACGAGAAACATATCCTTAGTCCTTTTCAGGTATTTCAGGATGTTCTTGACCGCTGTCCAGTGATCCACTCCTGGATTACTTTGGTACCTCCCTGCTAAACTTATAGCAAGGCATACATCAGGTCTGGTACACAACATTGCATACATGATAGATCCTATGGCTGATGCATAGGGAACATCTTTCATATTCTCTCTATCTTCTGCAGTGGTCGGGCACTGAGTCTTACTCAATTTCATACCTTGTAACACAGGCAAGAACCCTTTCTCCGCTTGATCCATTTTGAACTTCTTCAAAATTTTGTCAAGGTATGTGCTTTGTGAAAGTCCAATTAAGCGTTTTGATCTATCTCTATAGATCTTAATGCCTAATATGTAAGCAGCTTCACCAAGGTCTTTCATTGAAAAACTTTTATTCAAGTATCCCTTTATGCTATCCAGAAATTCTATATCATTTCCAATCAGTAATATGTCATCCACATATAATATCAGAAATGCTACAGAGCTCCCACTCACTTTCTTGTAAATACAGGCTTCTCCGAAAGTCTGTATAAAACCAAATGCTTTGATCACACTATCAAAACGTTTATTCCAACTCCGAGAGGCTTGCACCAGTCCATAAATGGATCGCTGGAGCTTGCACACTTTGTTAGCTCCCTTTGGATCGACAAAACCTTCTGGTTGCATCATATACAACTCTTCTTCCAGAAATCCATTCAGGAATGCAGTTTTGACATCCATCTGCCAAATTTCATAATCATAAAATGCGGCAATTGCTAACATGATTCGGACGGACTTAAGCATCGCTACGGGTGAGAAGGTCTCATCATAGTCAATCCCTTGAACTTGCCGAAAACCTTTTGCGACAAGTCGAGCTTTGTAGACAGTAACATTACCATCAGCGTCAGTCTTCTTCTTAAAGATCCATTTATTCTCAATTGCTTGCCGATCATCGGGCAAGTCAACCAAAGTCCATACTTTGTTCTCATACATGGATCCCATCTCAGATTTCATGGCTTCAAGCCACTTTGCGGAATCTGGGCTCACCATCACTTCTTCATAGTTCGTAGGTTCATCATGATCTAGTAGCATGACCTCCAGAACAGGATTACCGTACCACTCTGGTGCGGATCTTACTCTGGTTGATCTACGAGGTTCAGTAGTATCTTGATCTGAAGTTTCATGATCATTATCATTGGCTTCCTCACTAACTGGTGTAGATGTCACTGAAACAGTTTTCTGTGATGAACTACTTTCCAGTAAGGGAGCAGGTACAGTTACCTCGTCAAGTTCTACTTTCCTCCCACTCACTTCTTTCGAGAGAAACTCCTTCTCTAGAAATGATCCATTCTTAGCAACGAATGTCTTGCCTTCGGATCTGTGATAGAAGGTGTACCCAACAGTTTCCTTTGGGTATCCTATGAAGACACATTTCTCCGATTTGGGTTCGAGCTTATCAGGTTGAAGCTTTTTCACATAAGCATCGCAGCCCCAAACTTTAAGAAACGACAACTTTGGTTTCTTGCCAAACCACAGTTCATAAGGCGTCGTCTCAACGGATTTTGATGGTGCCCTATTTAACGTGAATGCGGCCGTCTCTAAAGCACAACCCCAAAATGATAGCGGTAAATCTGTAAGAGACATCATAGATCGCACCATATCTAGTAAAGTGTGATTACGACGTTCGGACACACCATTGCGCTGTGGTGTTCCGGGTGGCGTGAGTTGTGAAACTATTCCACAGTTTTTCAAATGTACACCAAACTCGTAACTCAAATATTCTCCTCCACGATCAGATCGTAGAAACTTTATTTTCTTGTTACGATGATTTTCAACTTCACTCTGAAATTCTTTGAACTTTTCAAATGTTTCAGACTTATGCTTCATTAAGTAGATATATCCATATCTGCTCAAATCATCTGTGAAGGTGAGAAAATAACGATATCCGCCTCGAGCCTCAATATTCATTGGACCACATACATCGGTATGTATGATTTCCAACAAATCTGTTGCTCTCTCCATAGTACCGGAGAACGGTGTTTTAGTCATCTTGCCCATTAGGCACGGTTCGCAAATACCAAGTGATTCATAATCAAGTGGTTCCAAAAGTCCATCAGCATGGAGTTTCTTCATGCGCTTTATACCGATATGACCTAAACGACAGTGCCACAAATAAGTTGCACTTTCATTATCAACTCTGCATCTTTTGGCTTCAACATTATGAATATGTGTATTACTACTATCGAGATTCAATAAGAACAGACCATTCTTCAAGGGTGCATGACCATAAAAGATATTACTCATATAAATAGAACAACCATTATTCTCTGATTTAAATGAATAACCGTCTCGCATTAAACAAGATCCAGATATAATGTTCATGCTCAACGCTGGCACCAAATAACAATTATTTAGGTCTAATATTAATCCCGAAGGTAGATGTAGAGGTAGCGTGCCGACCGCGATCACATCGACTTTGGAACCGTTTCCCACGCGCATCGTCACCTCGTCCTTTGCCAGTGCCCGCTTATTCCGTAGTCCCTGTTTCGAGTTGCAAATATTAGCAACAGAACCAGTATCAAATACCCAGGTGCTACTGCGAGCTCTAGTAAGGTACACATCAATAACATGTATATCACATATACCTTTGTTCACCTTGCCATCCTTCTTATCCGCCAAATACTTGGGGCAGTTCCGCTTCCAGTGAGCAGTCTGCTTGCAGTAGAAGCACTCAGTTTCAGGCTTAGGTCCAGACTTGGGTTTCTTCTCTTGAGCAGCAACTTGCTTGCCGTTCTTCTTGAAGTTCCCCTTTTTCTTCCCTTTGCCATTTTTCTTGAAACTAGTGGTCTTGTTAACCATCAACACTTGATGCTCCTTCTTGATTTCTACCTCCGCAGCTTTCAGCATTGCGAAGAGCTCGGGAATAGTCTTGTTCATCCCTTGCATATTATAGTTCATCACGAAGCTCTTGTAGCTTGGTGGCAGTGATTGGAGAATTCTGTCAATAACGCAATCATCCGGAAGATTAACTCCCAATTGAATCAAGTGATTATTATACCCAGACATTTTGAGTATATGCTCACTGACAGAACTGTTCTCCTCCATCTTGCAGCTATAGAACTTATTGGAGACTTCGTATCTCTCAATTCGGGCATTTGCTTGAAATATTAACTTCAACTCCTGGAACATCTCATATGCTCCATGACGTTCAAAACGTCGTTGAAGTCCCGATTCTAAGCCGTAAAGCATGGCACACTGAACTATCGAGTAGTCATCAGCTTTGCTCTGCCAGACGTTCATAACATCTGGTGTTGCTCCAGCAGCAGGCCTGGCACCCAGCAGTGCTTCCAGGACGTAATTTTTCTGTGCAGCAATGAGGATAATCCTCAAGTTACGGACCCAGTCCGTGTAATTGCTACCATCATCTTTCAACTTTGCTTTCTCAAGGAACGCATTAAAATTCAACGGAACAACAGCACGAGCCATCTATCTACAATCAACATAAACAAGCAAGATACTATCAGGTACTAAGTTCATGATAAATTTAAGTTCAATTAATCATATTATTTAAGAACTCCCACTTAGATAGACATCCCTCTAATCCTCTAAGTGATTACGTGATCCAAATCAACTAAACCATGACCGATCATCACGTGAGATGGAGTAGTTTTCAATGGTGAACATCGTTATGTTGATCATATCTACTATATGATTCACGCTCGACCTTTCGGTCTCCGTGTTTCCGAGGCCATATCTGCATATGCTAGGCTCGTCAAGTTTAACCTGAGTATTCTGCGTGTGCAAAACTGGCTTGCACCCGTTGTAGATGGACGTAGAGCTTATCACACCTGATCATCACGTGGTGTCTGGGCACGACGAACTTTGGCAACGGTGCATACTCAGGGAGAACACTTCTTGATAATTTAGTGAGAGATCATCTTATAATGCTACCGTCAATCAAAGCAAGATAAGATGCATAAAAAGATAAACATCACATGCAATCAATATAAGTGATATGACATGGTCATCATCATCTTGTGCTTGTGATCTCCATCTCCGAAGCACCGTCATGATCACCATCGTCACCGGCGCGACACCTTGATCTCCATCGTAGCATCGTTGTCGTCTCGCCAATCTTATGCTTCCACGACTATCACTACCGTTTAGTAATAAAGTAAAGCATTACATCGCGATTGCATTGCATACAATAAAGCGACAACCATATGGCTCCTGCCAGTTGCCGATAACTCGGTTACAAAACACGATCATCTCATACAATAATATTCAGCATCATGCCTTGACCATATCACATCACAACATGCCCTGCAAAAACAAGTTAGACGTCCTCTACTTTGTTGTTGCATGTTTTACGTGGCTGCTACGGGCTTAAGTAAGAACCAATCTCACCTACGCATCAAAACCACAACGATAGTTTGTCAAATAGACTCCGTTTTAACCTTCGCAAGGACCGGGCGTAGCCATACTTGGTTCAACTAAAGTTGGAGAGACAGTCGCCCGCAAGCCATCTCTGTGCAAAGCACGTCGAGGGAACCGGTCTCGCGTAAGCGTACGCGTAAGGTTGGTCCGGGTCGTCTCGTCCAACAATACCGCCGAACCAAAGTATGACATGCTGGTAGGCAGTATGACTTGTATCGTCCACAACTCACTTGTGTTCTACTCGTGCATATAACATCAACATAAATAACCTAGGCTCGGATGCCACTGTTGGGTTTCGTAGTAATTTCAAAAAATTTCCTACGCACACACAGGATCATGTGATGCATAGCAACGAGGGGAGAGTATTGTCTACGTACCCAACGCAGACCGACTGCGGAAGCGATGACACGACGTAGAGGAAGTAGTCGTACGTCTTCTCGATCCAACCGATCAAGTACCGAAACTACGGCACCTCCGAGTTCGAGCACACGTTCAGCTCGATGACGATCCCCGGACTCCGATCCAGCAAAGTTTCGGGGAAGAGTTTCGTCAGCACGACGGCGTGGTGATGATCTTGATGAACTACAGCAGCAGGGCTTCGCCTAAACTCCGCTACAGTATTATCGAGGAATATGGTGGCAGGGGGCACCGCACACGGCTAAGGAATAGATCACGTGGATCAACTTGTGTCAACTTGTGTGTCTTTGGGGTGCCTCTACCTCAGTATATAAAGGAGCCAAGGGGGAAGGGGGCACCGGCCAAGAGAGAGAGGCGCAGGAGGAGTCCTACTCCTACCGGGAGTAGGACTCCCCCCCCCCCAATCCTATTCCAACTAGGATTCCCAAGGGGGAAAGAGGGAGAGGGGTGGCCGGCCACCTCTCCTAGTCCTAATAGGACTAGGGGAAGGGGGGAGGCGCGCAGCCCCCTTGGGCTGCCCCTTTCTCCTTTCCACTAAGGCACATGATGGCCCATATGGCTCCCGGGGGGTTCCGGTAACCTCCCGGTAACCCGGTAAAATCCTGATTTCACCCGGAACACTTCCGATGTCCAAACATAGGCTTCCAATATATCAATCTTTATGTCTCGACCATTTCGAGACTCCTCGTCATGTCCGTGATCACATCCGGGACTCCGAACAACCTTCGGTACATCAAAATGCATAAACTCATAATATAATTGTCATCGTAACTTTAAGCGTGCGGACCCTACGGGTTCGAGAACAATGTAGACATGACCGAGACACGTCTCTGGTCAATAACCAATAGCGGGACCTGGATGCCCATATTGGCTCCTACATATTCTACGAAGATCTTTATCGATCAGACCGCATAACAACATACGTTGTTCCCTTTGTCATTGGTATGTTACTTGCCCAAGATTCGATCGTCGGTATCCAATACCTAGTTCAATCTCGTTACCGGCAAGTCTCTTTACTCGTTCCGTAATACATCATCTCACAACTAACATATTAGTTGTAATGCTTGCAAGGCTTATGTGATGTGTATTACCGAGAGGGCCCAGAGATACCTCTCCGACAATCGGAGTGACAAATCCTAATCTCGAAATACGCCAACCCAACATCGACCATTGGAGACACCTGTAGTACTCCTTTATAATCACCCAGTTACGTTGTGACGTTTGGTAGTACCCAAAGTGTTCCTCCGGTAAACGGGAGTTGCATAATCTCATAGTCATAGGAACATGTATAAGTCATGAAGAAAGCAATAGCAACATACTAAACGATCGGGTGCTAAGCTAATGGAATGGGTCATGTCAATCAGATCATTCTGCTAATGATGTGACCTCGTTAATCAAATAACAACTCATTGTTCATGGTTAGGAAACATAACCATCTTTGATTAACGAGCTAGTCAAGTAGAGGCATACTAGTGACACTTTGTTTGTCTATGTATTCACACATGTATTATGTTTCCGGTAAATACACTTCTAGCATGAATAATAAACATTTATCATGATTATAAGGAAATAAATAATAACTTTATTATTGCCTCTAGGGCATATTTCCTTCACGGTACTACCGCTCCCTTCGGCGGTACTGCCGCGCAGAACGAAGGGTAAAGGGAAAGAGGGAACCGGGCGGTACTACCGCGGAGGAAGGGCGGTACTGCCGCTAAGGAGCGGTACTACCGCACTACTGCCGCAGCGAGGTACCGCACAATCCGACACAGAAAAAGACCCCTCAAATCGACGAGGTAGGGACCTGGTAAGCCAGCGGTAGTACTGCTGCAGAGTCACCGCCGGTACTACCGCTTCAGAGCGGTACTGCCGCTTGTGACCCCTTAGCGGTACTACCGCTGGGTACCACGGTACTACCGCTGGGACCCTGACAAAACCCACAAGAGGAGAGAAGATCTCTCCATAGAAGCGGAAGGGCTCAGAGGGTGAGAAGCGGATGTGTACGTGTTGATTCCACCCCAGCAATACCAAAGCGAACCCTCTTGATAGTACGGTGCTCTCTACGCAACTAGTCCATCAAAAAAGAAACGAAAGAGCTACACCGTCTTGAATGACACTCCGAGGGGAAGAAATCATCTCGTGTCAAGGATGAATCTCTAAAATGCTCAAAGCACACGATTAGTCCACAAACACGTTGTCATCAATCACCAAAACCACATCGAGAGAGATATGCCTCAACAATCTCCCCTTTTTTGGTGGATTGATGACAACTAGGGATTTGCACAAGGAAAAGATATAAAAGAAGGATACTTAGAACTACAAAATATAGACGGGCTCCCCCTGAATGTGTGCACCTAGTTAGTGGAGCCTTTGGAATGCAAGACACACACATTTGGATCAACACCCCCCCTATATTTTATAGTCCAACAATTCTAAGCACAGGATATATGAGAGTAGAGAATAAAGCAGGATAAGCATGCAACTCATAAGATACTACAGTACTTAATAGACATAAGTAATAAGGTAGCGATAGGGAGCATATGTCTCACACCATATGTCTAGAACTTAGGTCTCACTGGCACCAAACCAAACCAAGCAAAACAACGAGAAAACACACGAGAAAACACAAGACACAAAGACACACTCGCAACACAACAACAACACAAATCCCTAAACTCTCCCCCTTTGGCATCGAGACAACAAAAGGGCAAAGAGCGTTGCTACGGCTCCAGGTGATGGCAAGGTGAGGATCTCGAACATCACATCTCAGCGTGATTGTCTGCACCTTCATCGTTTGTCGGAAACTGCTCGGCGTTTGAATCAGTCCAAGGGCAATGCTGGTGAATCCATTCCTCCTCTTCAGTGATCTGTCCCTCAGAACCGCTGGCAACGGTCGCACCCAGGTGACGCATGAGCTCCTTGTGGCGCACTCTGGCCTGCTTTTCAGCCACATGAGTCATGTACTGACCATGAGACTTCATGCAGAAAAGCTTCTTCATCTTGTGTTTAAGCTTATTTGCCCAAGAAGGTTCTGCACTAGAGGGTCCAAAGTCTTCCTCGTGATCATCAGTTGCAGCCCCACCCTCAGTCTCCATGGCAGCATCAGTAGTAGATGGACCCCTGGGTTTAGGTGCTGGGGTGCCCCAATTGTCCTTCTTCCTCAAACGCTTGATCTCATGAGAAACCAAGTCTCGAGTTTCCAACATCACTCTGGGATAGACACGTGCCTAGGCCTTCTCAATGAGCCTCATGATGAATGGACCATATATCGGGCACTTGCGCTCAGAAACGGCAGAGAGAAGTTCAGACCACATAACATGAGAAATGTCCAGGCTCTCTCCAGTGTTTTCTTCCTTCTCATGCTGGCAGAAAAGAAGCATGTCCATAAGATATGAGTGGACCATATCCAGATTCCCGATGCGAGGGAAGAGAGTCTCACGGAAGACACGATGAAGAATGTCCAGATACGTAGACAGCTCATAGGTTTCCTTCTTAGTCACTGGGTGAACCTTCACAGTACAGTAGGGCCAAAGGGCTTGCTTGTGAGTGGATGTAGCATTGCGGTGAGGGCGGAAGCCTACTGGAGTCTCAAGCCCGTGATCTTCCACATCAAGTAACTCCATGAAGGCCTTCCACTTGACGGAAAGCAACTTGCCATTGGTCATCCAAGTCAGAGTCCTGTCGGCATTGGTTCCAAGATGAACGGTGGCAAAGAATTGAGCCACCAAATCTGCATCAGAATCCTTGTTGAACTGCATGATCCTGAGAATGTTCAGCTGAGAACACATCTGAAAGGCTTCGCCAAAGTACTCAGGGTCCTTCTCCATGGCATCCGTGTCGATGGAGCAAACATCAACATAGAGATTCTTCTTGGCCTTGATCACATCAAAATAGATGGCAGACTGAAAGCGGTTCCAGAATGGGCGGTTGACCATAGTGGGATCTTGGTCTACCTCATAGGGGTTGCGGCGACGCTTTTCCCAAAACTCCTTGGCAGTCATCTCAGTCACAGTCTTTCCCTTTGGCTTGTTGGCGGATCTCTTTGACTGCTGAGGTGGTGGTGGAGCACTTGCGGATGCGCTTGCTGGTGGCGGTTGAGTACTAGAGGAACCACCTGCTGGCTCAGAGGTGCGGTAGCGCTTTGACGTTGCACGCCCGGGGTTGACACGGCGGACCTGCTGCTCAGGATGATCATCACCTGGAACCAAACACACGACCAGAAGAAACACACAAAAGAAAAGAGCATAAGCCACCAAACAAAACAACAAGGATCAAAGCGTTGTAGGAAAAAGAAGGAACTGGGCATACAGCGGTAGTACCGCGACCAACCAGCGGCAGTACCGCCCCAGCGGTAGTACCGTGAAACAGGACCGGTAGTACCGCTCGAGGCGAGTGGTAGTACCGCACCAGATGGAGAGCGGCGGTTCTTCACTACCGTGGTCAGGTCCGGCACTACCGGAGATGCCAAATTCAAAAATAAGCCTACCAAACTTCAATCCACAAAGCCTAGAAGCCATCTCCATCCTACTCAAGCCTTGCCTTAGCCAAAAGACAAGAAGAACAATGCCTATTGCCCCTAAAAACTAGATGCAATATCTAGGAAAAGAGAGAATGAGAATGGGGGCAATATCGGCATCCATGGCAAGAGGACGAGGTGGGGATCGACTACACTGGAGGAAATGGAGAGGGACGGCACGAAAACGACGGCCGTCCGGGCCCCTCCTGCGGCGAGAGGTTGCAGGAGCAACGAAGAACACGAGTGGGGGCGAATGGGTATGGGGAAGAAGCAACTCCCCCTGCCCCAACTTAACCCCCCCCCCCAGTCGCCCGCCCCTCAGCAGGAGTACCGCTGGGTGGGCGGTAGTAGCGCTTGACGCTGGTCAGCGGTAGTACCGCTCATGCAGCAGTAGTACCGCTCTGCCGCAAAAGGATCCGACCAAACCGGACAGAACACACGAGCGGAAATCGAGACAAAATGAAAAGACACACACACAAAACCGACAAGAAGAAAGAAGACACACACCTCTCCAAGAAAGGACGGTGGTCGAGGCCACCTATGTTTGAGTTTAGAGGTATGGCGCCGCGAAGATTTTAACCTTGGGCCCATGACCAACACTCATCTTTGAAGCACAAGTGCCATAAAGAAATGGCTAATGTGAAAGAGCTTGGTTAGTTTATGCATTATGAGGGGAGGGAAAGTTCATTGAGAGAACAACACTCCCCCTATGTCCATGCCTACACCTAAACTAGACAACACGTTGAGTGAGGTGGGGTGTGCAGGGGTTCAAGTCACATTGCTCGAATCAATGATATTTAGCTCATGCCTTAACTCGCGAAATCTTGCTTCATCCAACGGCTTCGTGAAAATATCTGCAAGGTTATCATGAGTGTTGACGTAGTTGAGCTCGATCTCCCCTCGCCTAATGTGATCCCAGATGAAGTGATACTGAATCTCAATATGCTTCGTCTTGAAGTGTTGCACCGGGTTGAGAGAAATCTTGATGGCACTTTCATTGTCACACCAAAGAGGCACTTTGTCACAAATGACACCGTAATCCTTTAAAGTTTTCCTCATCCATAAGAGTTGTGCACAACAACTACCGGCCGCTACATACTCCGCTTCGGTGGACGAGAGAGACACACAACTTTGCTTTTTGGAAGACCAACTTACCAAAGAGCAACCAAGGAATTGGCACCCTCCGGAAGTGGACTTCCTATCCACTTTGTCTCCCGCCCAATCGGAATCCGAATACCCTACAAGCTTCAAGTTTGCTCCTCTTGGGTACCATAAGCCAAAGTTTGGGGTATGAGCCAAATATCGAAAGATTCGTTTGACCGCCACATAGCGACTTTCCTTAGGTGCGGCTTGAAACCATGCACAAATTCCCACACTCAACATGATATCCGGTCTAGATGCACAAAGGTAAAGCAAGGAGCCAATCATGGAGCGATATACCTTTTGATCCACCGCTTTACCATTGGGATCTATGTCAAGTTGGCACTTGGTGGGCATAGGAGTGGACGCCGGCTTGACATCACTTAGCTTGAATCTCTTAAGCATGTCTTGAGTGTATTTGGCTTGATTGATGAAGGTTCCTTCTCTCCTTTGCTTCACTTCGAACCCGAGAAAGAACTTCAACTCTCCCATGGAAGACATCTCGAACTTTAAGGTCATGAGAGCAGCAAATTCCTCATTGAAAGCTTTGTTAGGGGAACCAAAGATAATATCATCAACATATAATTGGCACACAAACAACTCCCCTCTGACCTTCTTAGTAAAAGGAGTGGGGGCGATTAGCCCAACTTCAAAGCCACGGTCTTGTAACAACTCGGTAAGGTGGTCATACCACGCACGTGGGGCTTGTTTAAGGCCACAGAGTGCCTTATCGAGTTGATACACATGATCGGGAAAGTAGGGATCCTCGAACCCGGGGGGTTGCTTGACATAAACCAATTCATTAATAGGACCATTAAGAAAAGCACTCTTCACATCCATTTGTTGTAACTTAAAGTTATGATGAGAAGCATATGCAATCAACATGCGAATGGATTCAAGACGAGCAACGGGAGCAAATGTTTCACCATAGTCGATACCCTCGACTTGGGAGTAGCCTTGTGCTACCAAACGAGCCTTGTTGTGAATGATAATCCCATGGGCATCTTGCTTGTTCTTAAATATCCACTTGGTTCCAATGACATTGTGGTTCCCCGTCGGTCTTGGCACCAATCTCCACATTTTGTTGCGCTCGAAGTTAATGAGTTCTTCATGCATGGCATTGAGACAATCCGGATCTTCGAGCGCCTCATAGACC
Organism: Triticum aestivum; assembly: GCF_018294505.1. Lineage (NCBI taxonomy): Eukaryota > Viridiplantae > Streptophyta > Magnoliopsida > Poales > Poaceae > Triticum > Triticum aestivum. The sequence continues at coordinate 24,073,503 of NC_057800.1, read as the reverse complement.
TTGTGGGGTTCGACAAAAAAGACAAACGCGTGATGTTCACAATAGTTTGCTAATTGTCTACGAATGCTTACCCCCTTTCTTAAGCTTCCAAGCACATTCGTCATGAGATGATCCTTGGTGGAGAGCTTGGAAGCAACCTTGGCGGCACGACGATCCAATTCCTCCTCGGGGGTGAGACGAGGAGTGGTCACTTGATCATCTTGAGTGTCGTCTTGAGCTTGTTCTCGTTCTTGAACTTGCTCGGAGGAGAGAACTTGACCTTGGGCATCACTTGGTGTGTCAACACCGTCTTGAGCATGATCTTGCCCTTGGTCTTGTTCTTGTGGATGAGGGCCTTCATGTTGTTCTTTGGAAGCGTGTGGGCCTTGGGTTGGTGATGGCTCCACTTGAGTGGAGCATTGTCCTTCTCCTTCAGCCACAAGGGGTTCCTCAATGGGTAGGATAAAACCAACACCCATTCTTCTTATGGCTTGAGGAGGAATTTCATCACCTACATCACAAGTGCCACTTTGCTCCACTTGGGAGCCGTTATTCTCATCAAACTCCACGTTACACGTCTCCTCAATAAGTCCCGTGGATTTATTGAGGACATGGTAAGCATGAGAGTTTGTAGCATAACCAACAAATATGCCCTCATAAGCTCTAGCCTCAAATTTAGACAACCGAACACCTTTCTTGAGAATGAAACACTTACACCCGAACACCCGAAAGTACTTAAGGTTGGGCTTGTTACCGGTGAGTATCTCATATGGAGTCTTGTTCAAGACCTTGCAGAGGTAGAGCCGATTGGATGCATGACACGCGGTGTTGATGGCTTCGGCCCAAAAGTTGTATGGAGACTTGAACTCCGCCATCATGGTCCTTGCCGCATCCATCAACGTCCGGTTCTTCCTCTCCGCAACACCGTTTTGTTGAGGGGTGTAAGGTGCGGAATATTGATGCTGAATCCCCTCATCACTAAGAAACTCATCCAAGGTGTAGTTCTTGAACTCGGTGCCGTTGTCACTTCTTATTGTCAAGATCTTTGCATTGTGCTGACATTGTGCTTCATTTGCAAAGTCAATGACGGTTTGTTGGGTCTCGCTCTTCCTCTTGAAGAAATACACCCAAGTGTATCTTGAGTAGTCATCCACAATCACCAAGCAGTACTTCCTACCCCCAAGACTATCAAAGGATGGAGGCCCAAAGAGATCCAAGTGAAGGAGCTCCAAAGGCCTCTTTGAGTAAATGATAGTCGTGGGAGGGTGAGCCTTCTCGTGTAGCTTTCCTTCGATACAAGCACTGCAAGCATGATCTTTAGCAAAACTAACATTTGTTAGTCCACGGACATGGTCCCCCTTGAGAAGACTTTGCAAAGATCTCATATTGACATGGGCTAAATGGCAATGCCAAAGCCATCCCACATCAACTTTAGCCATTAGGCATGTCGCGGTCTTAGTGGGTCGCTCCGAAAAGTTAATCACATATAGACCGTTCTCGACATGCCCAACAAAGGCTACTTTAAGAGTCTTGCTCCACAAGAGGGCCACGGTATCAATATCAAAGAAAGTGGCAAAGCCCATGATTGCAAGTTGACGAATGGAAAGTAAATTGTATGCAAGGGACTCAACAAGCATGACCTTCTCGATCGTGAGATCATGAGAGATGACTACCTTGCCAAGTCCCAATACCTTAGAAGATGAGGCGTCACCCCACTCGACATTGGTGGGCATAGATGGAATCTTGTGCACGTCCACCACCAAGTCCTTGCTTCCGGTCATATGATTTGTAGCTCCGCTATCGAGCAACCATGATCCCCCACCGGAAGCAAACACCTACAAGAGATCAATGCTTGGTTTTAGGTACCCATTTTGTAATGGGTCCTTTGATGTTAGTAACAAGGGTCTTTGGAACCCAAATAGACCATTCAATGTACTCATGAGGAGAACCAACAAATTTGGCATAGACATGCCCATCACTAGCACGACATAACACATAAGAAGGATTAAAGTCGCCGGCTTTGATGGGAGGAGTGGCATTGCCCTTTTTGACATCGCCACCCTTCACATTGTTCTTCTTCTCCTTGGAAGCACTCTCTCCCTCCTTCACAAAGGATTGCATGAGAGGAGGAGGTCGTTTGGCCTTGTCATTCTCCTTTTTGTTCTTGGACTTGGTCACGTACCCAATCCCTTCCTTGGCCACAACTCCCTTTTGGTTGGTCAAGAGGTCGTTGAGGTTCTTCTCGCCTTGTATGCAAGACGCAAGACCTTTCTCAAGTTGCACCTTTAGCTTAGCGTTCTCCTCAACAAGATGCACATGCTCACAACACGGGTTAGTAGCATTTGCATTATCAACTAACATCATACGAGGAAAAGTGGCTTTTTCCTTGGTTAGCTTTACTTGAAGTTGATCATGAGACTCTTTGAGGCTAGCATGAGCACCCTTCAAGACTTTGTGAGCCTTGTCAAGTAGATCAAACTACTCTTTGAGTCTAGCAAGATCAACCTCAAGTTTGGCCTTTTCGGAGTTTAGCACACGAGAAACAATGAGAACATGATCAAAATCTTTCTTTAACTTAGCATGATCAACGTTGTGTGACTCCTCAAGAGCCAAACGAAGACCACGCTCTTCCTCAAGAGCATTGGAAAGATCCGAAATCTCATCAGCATAGTCACGACTATGCCCTTCCATCTTAGAGATGGTATCTTTGTGAGCCTCGATCATGTCATTGGCTTCACCAAGTTGTTCCAAGAGAGCAACAAAGTGCTTCTTGGATTTACCCTTAAGTTTGCCCATAAAGGCCTCAAACTCATTCACCTCCACATTAGCTCCCTCATGTTCATCAATGCTATCCGTCGAAGAAGGATGATTAATGATGGTAGTTTTGATGTTGGGGGTTACCTTGTTGGTGGCTTTAGCCATGAGGCACTTGACGGTGATGCTCTCATTGGGTGAGTCGAAGAGACACACCCGTGGCGTCGTTGCAATGGCAACTGAGGCCATGGCAACCGACTCACCATCTTCATCATCGTCATCATCATCATTGTACTCTTCTTGTACCACCAATGCCTTGGGAGGAGTCTTCTTGGTGAAGTTGCTCTTGTTGGGAAACGACTTGGCCTTGTCCTTTCGGATGAGCTTGCCACCATTGTCTTCCCTCTTCTCATACGGGCACTCCGCAACAAAATGACTCACATTGCCACAATTATAGCAAGTCCTTACACGTTGCTTGCTCTTCGTGCCACTTGAGTTGTTTTTGTTAAAGTTTGGCCTTGAGTTTTTCTTGCTCCAAAATTGCCTTGAAGAAAGTGCCATGTGTTCATGATATGCATACTTTGTATCTTCGGGGTTGCTCTCCTCTTCTTCCTTTTCTTCTGTTTCAACGCAGACCTTGGCCTTCAATGCAAGGTTGGGCTTTTTTGCCCTTTGAGAATGAAGCACCGCATTGTCGATGGTCTTGTCCAAGATGTTCATGGCCACAAACTCATCCAACACTTCACTTGAGGTTAAAGTGTGGAAGTTCGGCCTTTGAAGAATGACGGAGGACATGGCCTTGTGATAAGGCGTCATTGCCTTCAGGAATTTGCGCTTGATCCAATTGTCATCCGTGTCCTTGCTCCCGTGATCTCAGAGTGAGACCGCGAGTTTGGTTACTCTCCGATAAAGCACACGAGGTTCTTCATCTTCTTTCATTGCAAACTCATCGGCTTCATCTTGCACCACTTCATAGTTGGAGCGTTGAATGCTTGCGCTTCCCCGGTAGAGCGAGACAACACAAAGCCATGCGTCTTTGGCCAAGGCGAAGGGCCGAAGATGAGGTAGATCTTCGGGTGGAATTGCATCTTGAATGATGAAGAGAGAATTCTCATTGAATTGGTTATCCACGGCTTCTCGAGGAGTGAAGTTGCTTGGGTCATGCGGATGGAAACCTTCTTCAATGATTCTCCAAAGAATAGTGTTCACATGATTTAAATGGCGCTTAAAGTGGTAAACCCAAGAATCAAAGTCCTCATTTTTCACAATCTTAGGGGGAGGGCCGACATGATTCAAATGAGTGGACGGAACCGGTCCACCATAAAAAAGTGGTGGTTCCACATGAGCAAATATGTCGGTGCCATTTTTACCACTAGAAGAAGGAGCCTTTTCACTACTAGCTTCCCCCTTGTCAGAGATAGCATCCGTCACCTTGTCGGTGGGATCACCCACTTTCAACGGTGCGGTGGATAGTTTAAGCCCTTCAAGGAATTTAGTAAATATGCTTTCAACCTCGGTCATCATGAAGGTTTTCAATGTCTCCAAGGCCACATTGAACTCCTCACGAGAGACCGAGGTTCCCCCATCGCCCGTAGACGAGATCGGATTCACACCGGAGTGTTCCTCCACACCGTCTATGGTATCAACCATACTCTTCAGACGGTAAAGTCCTTAATAAAGATACGAGACTCTGATACCAATTGAAAGGATCGATATGGTTGACTAGAGGGGGGTGAATAGGCAACTAACAATTTTTTAACTTTTCTTTACCAAATTAAACTTTGCATCAAAGTAGGTTGTCTAGATATGCAACTAGGTGAGCAACCTATGTGATGCAACAACAACAAACAAGCAAGCAAGAGAAGTAACATTAAAGAGCTTGCACAAGTAAAGGTAAGAGATAACCAAGAGTGGATCCGGTGAAGACGAGGATGTGTTACCGAAGTTCCTTCCTTTTGAGGGGAAGTACGTCTCCGTTAGAGCGATTGGAGGCACAATGCTCCCCAAGAAGCCACTAGGGCCACCGTATTCTCCTCACGCCCTCACACAATGCGAGATGCCGTGATTCCACTATTGGTGCCCTTGAAGGCGACGACCGGACCTTTACAAACAAGGTTGGGGCAATCTCCACAACTTAATCGGAGGCTCCCAACAATATCACGAAGCTTCACCATAATGGACTATGGCTCCGTGGTGACCTCAACCGTCTAGGGTGCTCAAACACCCAAGAGTAACAAGATCCACTAGGGATAGGTGGGGGAATCAAAAATCTCTTGGTGGAAGTGTAAATCAGGGCCTTCTCAACCACTCCCGAGCAAATCAACAAGTTTGATTGGCTAGAGAGATAGATCGGGCGAAAATGGAGCTTGGAGCATTAATGGAGCTTGAGGGGGAAGAGGTAAGTCAACGGGGAAGAAGGGGACCCCCTTTTATAGTGGGGGCAACAATCCAACCGTTGCCCCACTAAACAGCCCCACAGAGGGCAGTACTACCGCGGGAGACAGCGGTACTACCGCTGGGTTGAACGGTACTACCGCTCCCTTCGGCGGTACTGCCGCGCAGAACGAAGGGTAAAGGGAAAGAGGGAACTGGGCGGTACTACCTTGGAGGAAGGGCGGTACTGCCGCTAAGGAGCGGTACTGCCGCACTACTGCCGCAGTGAGGTACCGCACAATCCGACACAGAAAAAGACCCCTCGAATCGACACGGTAGGGACCTGGTAAGCCATCAGTAGTACTGCAGCGGAGTCACCGCCGGTACCACCGCTTAGGAGCGGTACTGCCGCTTGTGACCCCTCAGCGGTACTATCGCTGGGTACCATGGTACTACCGCTGGGACCCTGACAAAACCCACAAGAGGAGAGAAGATCTCTCCATAGAAGCGGAAGGGCTCGGAGGGTGAGAAGCGGATGTGTACGTGTTGATTCCACCCAAGCAATACCAAAGCGGACCCCCTCTTGATAGTATGGTGCCCTCTACGCAACTAGTCCACCAAAAAGAAACGAAAGAGCTACACTGTCTTGAATGACACTCCGAGGGGAAGAAATCGTCTCGTGCCAAGGATGAATCTCTGAAATGCTCAAAGCACACGATTAGTCCGCAAACACGTTGTCATCAATCACCAAAACCACATCGAGAGAGATATGCCTCAACAATTGGTCTTTGGCAAACCACACTCCATTTAGCCAACCGATATTTCTTTTTCTTGCTATCTCCTTGCCAAAAGAATCTTGACCGGAAGTTATCCAGTCTATGTAATACTCCTTTCGGCAACTAGAAGATGGAAATCATATATACTACCATATTGCTTAGTACTGAATTTATGAGGACCAATCTTCCGGCCAGAGATAGCAGTTTACCTTTCCAACTGCTTAGTCTTTTTTGTAGTCTCTTCTCAAGGTGTTTCCATTCAGCATTTGTGAGCCTCCGATAATGTATCGGTATCCCCAAACAAATGATCAGAAACTGGCCCAAGCCACAGCCAAATAGGTCAGCGTACAGGTCGGCCTCCTCTTGAGCCTCGCCAAAACAAAACAATTCACTTTTATGGAAGTTTATCTTAAGACCCGAGAGTTGCTCGAAAGATGATAAAATCAATTTCAGATTTCTCACCTTCTCTAGGTCATGATCCATGAAGAGAATCATATCACCGTCTTATTGAAGGATAGAGAGACCACCATCTACAAGGTGATTCACTACTCCAACAATTTGGCCGTCGGCCTTGGCACGCTCAATCATGACAGCTAACATGTCCTCCACTATATTGAATAGCATGGGCGATAATGAGTCACCTTGTCTTAATCCTTTCTTCCTTTGGAAGTAATGGCCAATGTCATCATTGACTTTATGCCACACTACCTCTAGAAATGAAGCTATGGATCATAGCGCGCCACCCTGCAGAAAATCCTTTCATTCCGAGAGTCTGTTGAAGAACCACTTGACTTTGTCATAAGCTTTTTCAAAGTCGATTTTAAAGTACTACCCCATTCATCTTTTTTTGATGTAATTCGTGGACTGTTTCATGAAGGATAACAACTCCGTCTAGGATGTTTCTGCCTTGCATAAAGCAGTCTGTGAAGGATGAACCACATGTTCAGCAACATAATTTAGCATAACCACTAGTAGAAAACAGGGCTATGGTCCAGGCTGGCTCAGCCCATTAGTCCCGGTTCAGTCTAGAACCGGGACCAATGTGGGCATTGGTCCCGGTTGGTGAGCCCAGGGGGCCGGCCGGGCCACGTGGGCCATTGGTCCCGGTTCGTCTGGACCTTTTGGTCCCGGTTGGTGGGACGAACCGGGACCAATGGGCCTCGCTCCTGGCCCACCACCATTGGTCCCGGTTGATGGCTTGAACCGGGACCAAAGGCTTCCCTTTAGTCCCGGTTCATGTCATCAACCAGGACCAATGAGGTGCCTATATATACCCCCTCGCACAAGAGCAGAGCTCAGTGCTCTATTTTTTCTGGCCGAGGGGGAGAGGGCTTTGTGGTGCTCTAGCTCACCTCCTATGCATATGAGGTGTTCGATGGAATGCCCGAGCCACACTACTTAAGCTTTCTCCTCTCGAAGCTCGACCTCCAAGCTCCATTTTCCTCGAGATTTGTCTAGATTTAGCGGTCCGTCACGCCCCATCCCCGTCTTCACCGCCGTCGATCACCCGCGCCGATCTCATCACCGACACCACCGTGGTGAGCCTCTTGTTCTTATCTTCTTTTTGAAAGGAAAAATATTCTTACTTGTATGTTTAGATAGATACTTGTATCATTTTCTTACATTTATTATTGCATCTTATATAGTGCGATGGTTTTGGTATCCGCCCCCATCGGCCCTCGTCCTGTCTATGATTCGGATTTGGTATGTATATTATCTTTATAACTATTGGTTCATTTATTGTTTATGAAAATTATGCCGACCAACGTGACATAGATTTTAATTATCTAGGATGTATGTGAATCAGAAATGCCAACCGACCCTATTGTCGAGAGGTTAAATTTAGTTGAAGAAGAAAACAATTTGTTGAAGGAAAAAATAAAAAAAATTGAGGAGGAGAAGATGATATTGGTGTTGCATGTTGCGGATGTCGTCAATGATCACAAGATCAAGATGGATGCAATGCGCTTGAAGATTAGAAAGATTAGAAAATATGCCATTCATACCGAGGCTTGGTATCATTATGCCGTTGGATCAATTGTTACCTTGGTTGCGATTATGATCGCATTTGTTTTCGCATTGAAATGTTTTACATAGTTTCAATGTATGATTTAATTAATTAGATGCTCTGGAGAGCTATATGTTGTTAGATGAGAACTATGTATGCACTTTGGCTTTAATGTGATGATGAACTTCTATTAGTTTGGACACTTAATTATATATAATGCACGCAGATGAACCGGCAATGGATGTACGGTGACAGACACACCCGCGAGTACATTAAGGGCGTGCATGAGTTTCTCGATGCGGCTGAGGCAAACAAGCAGAATGGTTTTATGTGTTGTCCATGCACTGAATGTGGGAATAGGAGGTCTTACTCTAACCGGAAAATCCTTCACTCCCACCTGCTTTACAAGGGTTTCATGCCACACTATAATGTTTGGACGAGGCACGGAGAAATAGGGGTTATGATGGAAGACGGCGAAGAAGAAGAGTACGATGACAACTATGTGCCCCCTGAATACGGTGATGCTGCAACGGGGGAGCTGGTGAAGATCAAGAGGAACCAGACGATGTGCCCAATGATGCTTCCATGGGTGAAGCTGCTGAAGATCAAGAGGAACCAGACGATGTGCCCAATGATGCTGCCACGGGTGAAGCTGCTGAAGATCAAGAGGAACCAGACGATGTGCCCGATGATGATGATCTCCGCCGGGTCATTGTCGATGCAAGGACGCAATGCATTAGTCAAAAGGAGAAGCTGAAGTTCGATCGCGTGTTAGAGGATCACAAAAAAGGGTTATACCCCAATTGCGAAGATGGCAACACAAAGCTCGGTACCGTACTGGAATTGCTGCAGTGGAAGGCAGAGAATGCTGTGGCTGACAAAGGATTTGAGAAGCTACTGAAAATATTGAAGAAGAAGCTTCCAAAGGATAACGAATTGCCGGACAGTACATACGCAGCAAAGAAGGTCGTATGCCCTCTAGGATTGGAGGTGGAGAAGATACATGCATGCCCTAATGACTGCATCCTCTACCGCGGTGCATACAAGGATCTGAACGCATGCCTGGTATGCGGTGCGTTGCGGTATAAGATCAGACGAGATGACCCTGGTGATGTTGACGGCGAGCCCCTCAGGAAGAGGGTTCCTACGAAGGTGATGTGGTATGCTCCAATAATACCACGGTTGAAACGTCTGTTCAGAAACGAAGAGCATGCCAAGTTGATGCGATGGCACAGTGAGAACCGAAAGAAAGATGGGAAGTTGAGAGCACCCGCTGATGGGTCGTAGTGGAGAAAAATCGAGAGAAAGTACTGGGATGAGTTTGCAAAGGACCCAAGGAATGTATGTTTGCTTTAAGCGTGGATGGCATTAATCCTTTCGGGGAGCAGAGCAGCAATCACAACACCTGGCCCGTGACTCTATGTATGTATAACCTTCCTCCTTGGATGTGCATGAAGCGGAAGTTCATTATGATGCCAGTTCTCATCCAAGGCCCTAAGCAACCCGGCAACGAAATTGATGTGTACCTAAGGCCATTCGTTGAAGAACTTTTATAGCTGTGGAATGGAAACGGTGTACGTATGTGGGATGAGCACAGAGAGGAGGAATTTAACCTTAAGGCGTTGCTGTTCGTGACCATCAACGATTGGCCCGCTCTCAGTAACCTTTCAGGACAGACAAACAAAGGATACCACGCATGCACGCACTGTTTAGATGACACTGAAAGTATATACCTGGACAAATGCAGGAAGAATGTGTACCTGGGCCATCATCGATTTCTTCCGACCAACCATCAATGTCGAAGGAAAGGCAAGCATTTCAAAGGCGAGGCAGATCACCGGAAGAAGCCCGCCATGCGCACCGGTGATCGCGTGCTTGCTATGGTCAATGATTTACACTACGTAATCTTTGGAAAGGGTCCCGGTGGACTAGCTGTTCCGAATGACGCTGAGGGACACACACCCATGTGGAAGAAGAAATCTATATTTTGGGACCTACCCTACTGGAAAGACCTAGAGGTCCGCTCCTCAATCGATGTGATGCACGTGACGAAGAACCTTTGCGTGAACCTGCTAGGCTTCTTGGGCGTGTATGGGAAGACAAAAGATACACCTGAGGCACGAGAGGACCTGCAACGTTTGCACGAAAAAGACGGCATGCCTCCGAAGCAGTATAAAGGTCCTGCCAGCTACGCTCTTACGAAAGAAGAGAAAGAAATCTTCTTTGAATGCCTGCTCAGTATGAAGGTCACGACTGGCTTCTCGTTGAATATAAAGGGAATAATAAATATGCCAGAGAAAAGTTTCAGAACCTAAAGTCTCATGACTGCCACGTGATTATGACGCAACTGCTTCCGATTGCATTGAGGGGGCTTCTACCGGAAAACGTCCGATTAGCCATTGCGAAGCTATGTGCATTCCTCAATGCAATCTCTCAGAAGGTGATTGATCCAGAAATCGTACCAAGGCTAAGGAGTGATGTGGCACATTGTCTTGTCAGTTTCGAGCTGGTTTTCCCACCATCCTTCTTCAATATCATGACACACGTCCTAGTTCATCTAGTCGACGAGATTGTCATCCTGGGGCCCGTATTTCTACACAATATGTTCCCCTTTGAGAGGTTCATGGGAGTCCTAAAGAAATATGTCCGTAACCACGCTAGGCCAGAAGGAAGCATCTCCATGGGCCATCAAACAGAGGATGTTATCGGGTTTTGTGTTGACTTCATTCCTGGCCTTAACAAGATAGGTCTCCCTAAATCGCGGTATGAGGGGAGACTGACTGGAAAAGGCACTCTTGGAAGAGACTCAATAATATGCAGGGACGGATATTCTTGGTCTCAAGCACACTACATAGTTCTACAGAACTCTACCTTGGTGACCCCGTATGTCGATGAACACAAGAACAGTCTGCGCTCCAAACACCCGGAGCAGTGCGACGACTGGATTACATGTGAACACATCAGGACTTTTAGCAGTTGGTTGGAAACACGTCTCAGAGATGACAACACTGTTTGTGATGAGTTGTACTTGTTGTCCAGGGGACCATCTTTGACTGTATTGACTTACAAAGGATACGAGATAAATGGGAATACATTTTACACGATCGCCCAAGATCAAAAGAGCACCAACCAAAACAGCGGTGTCCGCTTTGATGCAGCAACCGAGAGCGGAAAGGACACATATTATGGTTACATAGTGGACATATGGGAACTTGACTACGGACCTGATTTTAAGGTCCCTTTGTTTAAGTGCAAATGGGTCAATCTGTTAGGCGGCGGGGTACAGGTAGACCCACAGTACGGAATGACAACAGTGGATCTGAAAAATCTTGGGTACAATGACGAACCGTTCGTCCTAGCCAATGATGTGGCACATGTTATCTATGTGAAGGACATGTCTACCAAACCGAGAAAAATAAAAGATAAGGAAGCGAATACATCATACGATGAGCCAAAGCGCCACATAGTTCTTTCAGGAAAAAGGGACATCCTGGGAGTGGACGGCAAGACAGACATGTTTGAAGATTATGAAAAGTTTCATGAAATTCCTCCCTTCAATGTCAAGGCTGACCCAAGCATCCTGATAAACAATGAAGATTATCCATGGTTACGGCGCAATAAGCAAATGACACAAGCGAAGAAAAAGTGAAGACTTTCTCCCGCAACTATTATGATGACACCATGCCAAATTTGTAACAGACGAACATGCTACCATTGTCCGTTTTGTACATGCACATGTTATGTGGGTGAAATTATGATACCATCCCAACTTTCAACTTTTTCAGAGTTCATTTGAAATGCTTTCATGTCTTATGGTTTGAAACTTTGATACTTCAAAAGTGATTGTCCATTTTGTACACGAAGTGCATCAAGTTTTTGTCGTAACCCTCTCTACTTTTTGGAACATGCTATGTGGGTGAAATGATGATACCATGCCAACTTTCAACCTTTTCAGAGTTCATTTTGAAATGCTTTCCAATTTCAGAGTCATTTAGCTCAAAGAATGAATTAATAGCAAACAGAATAAACTACAAAACTTTTATGAAAATAAAAACAATCAATTAAAATATTATGTTATGATCAACTAAAATAAAACTATAATATTCTTCAATAGCAAAAAGAATATAATTTTTGTGACCTAAAATCAAACTATAAGTATTTAATTGTAAGTATAAATAAAAAATAAATAGCAAAGAAGAAAAATTTCTAATTTTATAGTAAAGTTATTCATAAACTAGTGATTCACACAAATTTTTAAAAATTCAAATTTAAACTATTTAAAGTTTAAAACTAATGGCACTAACAGAAAGTTTATAATTTTTGTGACCTAAAAGCAAAAAGAAATCACTAAAAAACTGTAAGTATTTAGTTGTAAGTAGAAATAAAAAATAAATAGAAAAAAAATCTATTTTTATAGTAAAGTTATTCATAAACTAGTGATTCACACAAATTTTTAAAAATTCAAATTTAAACTATTTAAAATTTAAAACTAATGGCACTAACAGAAAGTTTATAATTTTTGTGACCTAAAAGCAAAAAGAAATCACTAAAAAACTGTAAGTATTTAGTTTTAAGTAGAAATAAAAAAATAAAAACCAAAAAATATAGAAATAAAAAAGAGAAAACAAAAAAAAATGCCTCCTACTGGGCCTCCACGGCCTGAATACGACTAGAAACCCTACATGGGCCAGGATTCAGGCCCGCAGAAGGCCCAATAGGCCCATAGGCAGTAGCAAGTTTAGGCCCGAAAGCCTGCATTAGAGAGGAGCTCGAATGGGTAGGCACACCAGCGCTTATAAACCAGTGCCGGCGCCCTTCAGCTAGCGATGTGGGACTAAACTTTTGGGCTCGGGGCAGCAAAGGCCATCGGTCCCGGTTGGTGGCACCAACCAGGACTGAAGGGGGCATTGGTCCCGGTTCGTGGCACCAACCGTGACCAATGCACCCCTTTAGTCCCGGTTGGTTCCACCAACCGGGACCAAAGGCCGCCGCTTCCCACCCTTTGGGCTGCTGAAAATTGGCCTTTGGTCCAGGTTCGTGGCACCAACCGGGACTAAAGGGGGCATTAGTCCCGGTTTGTGCCACCAACCGGGACCAATGCTCCGTCTATATAAGCCACACTTGTGAAAATTTTGGTTCAGTTTCTTCGATCCCGCCCCGACGTCGCCGCCAGGCTGCCCCTCTGCTCGCCTCGCCGTCGCCACCGTTGCCCCCGAGCGCGCCCTGCCTCGCCGTCGGCGGCGGCCGCCCGTCCACCGCCCCCGAGCACCCCCTGCGCCGCCGAGCCCATCCGCCGCCCCCGAGCACCCCCTGCACCCCCGAGCCCGTCCGCCGCTGCCGAGCGCGCCCCGCCGTCGCCCTCGCCCTCGCCGACCCTGAGCCCGTCCTCGTCGCCGTCGCCCCCGACGCCGGCCGCCCGCGTCTCCTCCCCGATCCCTCCGGGAGAGGTAGCTACCGCCCCATCCTCCCCCCTTCCTTCCTTCCCTGCTCCTTAATTTGCAACATATTGATATGATGTAGATGTATGTATGTATGTATGTATGAGTTGGGGAGAAAGTTTATAATTTTTTTTCATATATACTGTACATGTATGTATGATGAATTTTGATATTTTTTTGTTCATATATAATGTAGATGTATATGTATGTATGGAATGATATCGATGGATGTATGTATATAGAACATTCGTAGAAAATATGAAGAATCTGATATGACCAATGTCCCCCTCCGGTTCACTCGGGAACACTAACTATCTCGGAGAAAAAAATGTTATCGGGGAAAAAAATGTTATCGGGGTCGAGGGTCGCCGAACATGAGAGGAAGAAGAGGATAAAAAAGAAGAGGAAGAATAAAAAAAAAGAGGAGAAGAAAGAATAGAGGAGCTTCTCCTCTATTCTTTCTTCTCCTCTTTTTTTTCTTCTTCTTCATCTTTTTTTTATCGGGAGGGGTCGAGGGTGGGGGGGGGGTCGAGAACGCCGGACATTCATGAGAGAGGCGAGGAAAAAGGGGAAGAAGAGGGAGAAGAAGAGGAGAGGAAGAAGAGGAAGTCTTCTCCTCTATTCTTTCTTCTCTTCTTTTTTCTTCTTCTTCTTCCTCTTTATTTTATTAGGAACGATGGTCGTCGAGAGGTCGAGGAGCGGTAGAGGAGAAACCCTAAATAGAAAGTATCGTCGGTGTGAGATACATGTACCGTCGGTGTCGGACACTACACCCACATCCCACAAGTGGCGCGGGCTTCGACGCCCACGTCACTTGTGGGACGTGGATGTAGTGTCCGACACCGAAGGCCACATGTATCTCACACCCACGATACTTGCTAGCTATTTAGGGTTTCCTCTACCGAAAAGAAGAGGAGAAATAAATAAGAAGAAGAAAAAAGAAGAAAAAGAAGAGGAGAAGAAGAAAGGAATAGAGGAGAAGAAGAGAAAAATAGAATATATATTCTATTTTCTCTTTTCTCCTCTATTCCCTTCTTCTTCTCCTCTTTTTTTTCTTCTTTTTTTCTTCGACACGTGGGGGGGGGGTCGAGAACACCGGACATTCATGAGAGAGGCGAGGAAGAAGGGGAAGAAGAGGGAGAAGAAGAGGAGAGGAAGAAGAGGAAGTCTTCTCCTCTATTCTTTCTTCTCTTCTTTTTTTTCTTCTTCTTCCTCTTTATTTTATCGGGAACGATGGTCGTCGAGAGGTTGAGGTGAAGGAAATATGCCCTAGAGGCAATAATAAAGTTATTATTTATTTCCTTATATCATGATAAATGTTTATTATTCATGCTAGAATTGTATTAACCGGAAACATAATACATGTGTGAATACATAGACAAACAGAGTGTCACTAGTATGCCTCTACTTGACTAGCTCGTTAATCAAAGATGGTTATGTTTTCTGACCATGAACAATGAGTTGTTATTTGATTAACGAGGTCACATCATTAGTTGAATGATCTGATTGACATGACCCATTCCATTAGCTTAGCACCTGATCGTTTAGTATGTTGCTATTGCTTTCTTCATGACTTATACATGTTCCTATGACTATGAGATTATGCAACTCCCGTTTGCTGGAGGAACACTTTGGGTGCTACCAAACGTCACAACGTAACTGGGTGATTATAAAGGAGCATTACAGGTGTCTCCAAAGGTAGATGTTGGGTTGGCGTATTTCGAGATTAGGATTTGTCACTCCGATTGTCGGAGAGGTATCTCTGGGCCCTCTCGGTAATGCACATCACATAAGCCTTGCAAGCACTGCAACTAATATGTTAGTTGTGAGATGATGTATTACGGAACGAGTAAAGAGACTTGCCGGTAACGAGATTGAACTAGGTATTGGATACCGACGATCAAATCTCGGGCAAGTAACATACCGATGACAACGGAACAACGTATGTCGTTATGCGGTCTGATCGATAAAGATCTTCGTAGAATATGTAGGAGCCAATATGGGCATCCAGGTCCTGCTATTGGTTATTGACCGGAGACGTGTCTCGGTCATGTCTACATTGTTCTCGAACCCGTAGGGTCCGCACGCTTAAGGTTACGATGACAGTTATATTATGAGTTTATGCATTTTGATGTACCGAAGGTTGTTCGGAGTCCCGGATATGATCACGGACATGATGAGGAATCTCGAAATGGTCGAGACGTAAAGATTGATATATTGGAAGCCTATATTTGGATATCGGAAGTGTTCCGGGTGAAATCGGGATTTTACCGGAATACCGGGAGGGTTACCGGAACCCCCCGGGAGCTATTTGGGCCATATTGGGCCTTAGTGGAAAAAGAGAAGGGGCTGCCCTAGATGGGCTGCGCGCCCCCCCCCCTTCCCCTAGTCCTATTAGGACTAGGAGAGGTGGCCGGCCCCCTCCTACTCTTTTCCCCTCCGAGGAATCCTAGTTGGACTAGGATTGGAGGGGGAATCCTACTCCCAGTGGGAGTAGGACTCTCCCGCGCCTCCCCCCCTTGGCCGGCCAGCCTCCCCTCCTCTCCTCCTTTATATACGGAGGCAGGGGCACCTCTAAACACACAAGTTGACACAAGTTGATCCACGTGATCTATTCCTTAGCCGTGTGCGGTGCCCCCTGCCACCATATTCCTCGATAATACTGTAGCGGAGTTTAGGCGAAGCCCTGCTGCTGTAGTTCATCAAGATCGTCACCACGCCGTCGTGCTGACGAAACTCTTCCCCGACACTGTGCTGGATCGGAGTCCGGGGATCGTCATCGAGCTGAACGTGTGCTCGAACTCGGAGGTGCCGTAGTTTCGGTGCTTGATCGGTTGGATCGAGAAGACGTACGACTACTTCCTCTACGTCGTGTCATCGCTTCCGCAGTCGGTCTGCGTTGGGTACGTAGACAATACTCTCCCCTCGTTGCTATGCATCACATGATCCTGTGTGTGCGTAGGAAATTTTTTGAAATTACTACGAAACCCAACAGTGGCATCCGAGCCTAGGTTATTTATGTTGATGTTATATGCACGAGTAGAACACAAGTGAGTTGTGGACGATACAAGTCATACTGCCTACCAGCATGTCATACTTTGGTTCGGCGGTATTGTTGGACGAGACGACCCGGACCAACCTTACGCGTACGCTTACGCGAGACCGGTTCCCTCGACGTGCTTTGCACATAGATGGCTTGCGGGCGACTGTCTCTCCAACTTTAGTTGAACCAAGTATGGCTACGCCCGGTCCTTGAGAAGGTTAAAACGGAGTCTATTTGACAAACTATCGTTGTGGTTTTGATGCGTAGGTGAGATTGGTTCTTACTTAAGCCCGTAGCAGCCACGTAAAACATGCAACAACAAAGTAGAGGACGTCTAACTTGTTTTTGCAGGGCATGTTGTGATGTGATATGGTCAAGGCATGATGCTGAATTTTATTGTATGAGATGATCATGTTTTGTAACCGAGTTATCGGCAACTGGCAGGAGCCATATGGTTGTCGCTTTATTGTATGCAATGCAATCGCGATGTAATGCTTTACTTTATTACTAAACGGTAGTGATAGTCGTGGAAGCATAAGATTGGCGAGACGACAACGATGCTACGATGGAGATCAAGGTGTCGCGCCGGTGACGATGGTGATCATGACGGTGCTTCGGAGATGGAGATCACAAGCACAAGATGATGATGGCCATATCATATCACTTATATTGATTGCATGTGATGTTTATCCTTTTATGCATCTTATCTTGCTTTGATTGACGGTAGCATTATAAGATGATCTCTCACTAAATTATCAAGAAGTGTTCTCCCTGAGTATGCACCGTTGCCAAAGTTCGTCGTGCCCAGACACCACGTGATGATCGGGTGTGATAAGCTCTACGTCCATCTACAACGGGTACAAGCCAGTTTTGCACACGCAGAATACTCAGGTTAAACTTGACGAGCCTAGCATATGCAGATATGGCCTCGGAACACGGAGACCGAAAGGTCGAGCGTGAATCATATAGTAGATATGATCAACATAATGATGTTCACCGATGAAACTACTCCATCTCACGTGATGATCGGACATGGTTTAGTTGATTTGGATCACGTGATCACTTAGAGGATTAGAGGGATGTCTATCTAAGTGGGAGTTCTTAAGTAATATGATTAAATTGAACTTAAATTTATCATGAACTTAGTCCTGGTAGTATTTTGCAAATCATGTTGTAGATCAATAGCTCGCGTTGTTGCTTCCCTGTGTTTATTTTGATATGTTCCTAGAGAAAATTGTGTTGAAAAATGTTAGTAGCAATGTTGCGGATTTGATCCGTGATCTGAGGTTAAATCCTCATTGCTGCACAGAAGAATTATGTCCTTAATGCACCGCTAGGTGACGGACCTATTGCAGGAGCAAATGCAGACGTTATGAACGTTTGGCTAGCTCAATATGATGACTACTTGATAGTTTAAGTGCACCATGCTTAACGGCTTAGAATCGGGACTTCAAAGACGTTTTGAATGTCATGGACCATATGAGATGTTCCAGGAGTTGAAGCTAATATTTCAAGCAAATACCCGAGTTGAGAGATATGAAGTCTCCAACAAGTTCTATAGCTAAAAGATGGAGGAGAATCGCTCAACTAGTGAGCATGTGCTCAGATTGTCTGAGTACTACAATCGCTTGAATCAAGTGGGAGTTAATCTTCCAGATAAGATAGTGATTGACAGAATTCTCTAGTCACCATCACCAAGTTAGTAGAACTTCGTGATGAACTATGACATGCAAGGGATAACGGAAACGATTCCCAAGCTCTTCGTAATGCGGAAATTGACGAAGGTAGAAATCGAGAAAAACATCAAGTGTTGATGGTAGACAAGACCACTAGTTTCAAGAAAAGGGGCAGAAGGAAGAAGGGGAACTTCAAGAAGAACAGCAAGCAAGTTGCTGCTCAAGTGAAGAAGCCCAAGTCTGATCCTAAGCCTGAGACTAAGTGTTTCTACTGCAAAGGGACTGGTCACTGGAAGCGGATCTACCCCAAGTGATTGGCGGATAAGAAGGATGGCAAAGTGAACATAAGTATATTTGATATACATGTTATTGATGTGTACTTTACTAGTGTTTATCGCAAACCCTCAGTATTTGATACTAGTTCAGTTGCTAAGATTAGTAACTCGAAACGGGAGTTGCAGAATAAACAGAGACTAGTTAAGGGTGAAGTGACGATGTGTGTTGGAAGTGGTTCCAAGATTGATATGATCATCGTCACACACTCCCTATACTTTCGGGATTAGTGTTGAACCTAAATAAGTGTTATTTGGTGTTTGCGTTGAGCATGAATATGATTTGATCATGTTTATTGTAATACGATTATTCATTTAAGTAAGAGAATAAATTGTTGTTCTGTTTACATGAATAGAACCTTATATGGTTACACACCCAATGAAAATAGTTTGTTGGATCTCGATCGTAGTGATACACATAATCATAATATTGAAACCAAAAGATGCAAAGTTAATAATGATAAGTGCAACTTGTTTGTAGCACTGCCGTTTAGGTCATATTGGTGTAAAGCGCATGAAGAAACTCCATACTGATGGAATTTTGGAATCACTTGATTATGAATCACTTGATGCTTGCGAACTGTGCCTTTTGGGCAAGATGACTAAAACTCCGTTCTCCGGAACAATGGAACGAGCTACTGACTTATTGGAAATAATACATACCGATGTATGCGATCCAATGAGTGCTGATGCTCGTGGCAAGCATCGTTGTTTTCTGACCTTCACAAGATGATTTGAGCAGATATGGGTATATCTACTTGATGAAACATAAGTCTGAAATAGTTGAAAGGTTCAAAGAATTTCAGAGTGAAGTGGAAAAATCATCGTAACAAGAAAATAAAGTTTCTGCGATCTGATCGCGGAGACAAATATTTGAGTTACGAGTTTGGTCTTCAATTAAAACAATGTGGAATAGTTTCACAGCTCACGCCACCTGGAACACCACATCGTTATGGTGTGTCCGAACGTCGTAACCGCACTTTATTTGATATGGTGCGATCTATGATATCTCTTTACCACTATCGTTTTGGGGTTATGCATTAGAGACAGCTGCATTCACGTTTTAAAATAGGGCACCATCTAAATCCGTTGAGACGACACTGTATGAACTATGGTTTAGCAGTAAACCTAAGCTGTTGTTTCTTAAAGTTTGGGGCTGCGATGCTTATGTGAAAAAGTTTCATCCTGATAAGCTCGAACCCAAATCGGAGAAGTGCGTCTTCATAGAATACCCAAAGGAAATTGTTGGGTACACCTTCTATCACAGATCCGAAGGCAAGACATTCGTTGCTAAAATGGATCCTTTCCAGAGAAGGAGTTTCTCTCGAAAGAAGTGAGTGGGAGGAGAGTAGAACTTGATGAGGTAATTATACCTTCTCCCTTATTGGAAAGTAGTTCATCACAGAAATCAGTTCCAGTGATTCCTACACCAATAAGTGAGGAAGTTAATGATGATGATCATCAAACTTCAGATCAAGTTACTACCAAACCTCGTAGGTCTTCCAGAGTAAGATCCGCACCAGAGTGGTACGGTAATCATGTTCTGGAAGTCATGTTACTAGACCATGATGAACCTACGAACTATGAGGAAGCAATGATGAGCCCAGATTCCACGAAATGGCTTGAGGCCATGAAATCTGAGATATGATCCATGTATGAGAACAAAGTGTAGACTTTGATTGACTTGCCCGATGATCGGTGAGTCATTAAGAATAAATGGATCTTCAAGAGGAAGACGGACGTTGATAGTAGTGTTACTATCTACAAAGCTAGACTTGTCGAAAAAGGTTTTTGACAAAGTTCAAGGTGTTGAATACGATGAGATTTTCTTACTCGTATCGATGCTTAAAAGTCTGTCCGAATCATGTTAGCAATTGCC
Organism: Triticum aestivum; assembly: GCF_018294505.1. NCBI lineage: Eukaryota > Viridiplantae > Streptophyta > Magnoliopsida > Poales > Poaceae > Triticum > Triticum aestivum. The sequence goes on along the minus strand of NC_057800.1, from coordinate 24,053,245 downwards.
GCATTTTATGATTATGAAATTTGGCAGATGGATGTCAAAACTGCATTCCTGAATGGATTTCTGGAAGAAGAGTTGTATATGATGCAACCGGAAGGTTTTGTCGATCCAAAGGGAGCTAACAAAGTGTGCAAGCTCCAGCGATCCATTTATGGACTGGTGCAAGAATCTCGGAGTTGGAATATACGCTTTGATAAGTTGATCAAAGCATATAGTTTTTGTACAGACTTACGGTGAAGCCTGTATTTACAAGAAAGTGAGTGGGAGCACTACAACATTTCTGATAAGTATATGTGAATGACATATTGTTGATCGGAAATAATGTAGAATTATTCTGCAAAGCATGAAAGGATACTTGAATAAAAGTTTTTCAAAGAAAGACCTTGGTGAAGCTGCTTACACATTGAGCATCAAGATCTATATAGATAGATGAAGACGCTTGATAAGATTTTTCAATGAATACATACCTTGATAAATTTTTGAAATAGTTCAAAATGGAACAGTCAAAGAAGGAGTTCTTGCCTGTGTTGCAAGGTGTGAAGTTGAGTAAGACTCAAAGCCCGACCACGGCAGAAAATAGAAAGAGAATGAAAGTCATTCCCTATGCCTCAGTCATAGGTTCTATAAAGTATGCCATGCTGTATACCAGATCTATTGTATGCCATACCACTGAGTTTGGCAAGGGAGTACAATAGTGATCTAGGAGTAGATCACTGGAGAGCGGTCAAAATTGTCCTTAGTGGAATAAGGATATGTTTCTCGATTATGGAAAAAGGTTCGTCGTAAAGGGTTACGCCGATGCAAGTTTGACACTAATCTAGATGACTCTAAGTCTCGATCTAGATACATATTGAAAGTGGGAGCAATTAGCTAGAGTAGCTCCATGCAGAGCATTGTTGACATAGAAATTTGCAAAATACATGAGGATCTGAATGTGGCAGACCCGTTGACTAAGATTCTCTCACAAGCAAAACATGATCACACCTTAGTACTCCTTGGGTGTTAATCACATAGCGATGTGAACTAGATTACTGAATCTAGTAAACCCTTTGGGTGTTGGTCACATAGCGATGTGAACTATGGGTGTTAATCACATGGTGATGTGAACTATTGCTGTTAAATCACATGGCGATGTGAACTAGATTATTGACTCTAGTGCAAGTGGGAGACTGAAGGAAATATGCCCTAGAGGCAATAATAAAGTTATTATTTATTTCCTTATATCATGATAAATGTTTATTATTCATGCTAGAATTGTATTAACCGGAAACATAATACATGTGTGAATACATAGACAAACAGAGTGTCACTAGTATGCCTCTACTTGACTAGCTCGTTAATCAAAGATGGTTATGTTTCCTGACCATGAACAATGAGTTGTTATTTGATTAACGAGGTCACATCATTAGTTGAATGATCTGATTGACATGACCCATTCCATTAGCTTAGCACCTGATCGTTTAGTATGTTGCTATTGCTTTCTTCATGACTTATACATGTTCCTATGACTATGAGATTATGCAACTCCCGTTTGCCGGAGGAACACTTTGGGTGCTACCAAACGTCACAACGTAACTGGGTGATTATAAAGGAGCATTACAGGTGTCTCCAAAGGTAGATGTTGGGTTGGCGTATTTCGAGATTAGGATTTGTCACTCCGATTGTCGGAGAGGTATCTCTGGGCCCTCTCGGTAATGCACATCACATAAGCCTTGCAAGCATTGCAACTAATATGTTAGTTGTGAGATGATGTATTACGGAACGAGTAAAGAGACTTGCCGGTAACGAGATTGAACTAGGTATTGGATACCGACGATCGAATCTCGGGCAAGTAACATACCGATGACAAAGGGAACAACGTATGTTGTTATGCGGTCTGACCGATAAAGATCTTCGTAGAATATGTAGGAGCCAATATGGGCATCCAGGTCCCGCTATTGGTTATTGACCGGAGACGTGTCTCGGTCATGTCTACATTGTTCTCGAACCCGTAGGGTCCGCACGCTTAAGGTTACGATGACAGTTATATTATGAGTTTATGCATTTTGATGTACCGAAGGTTGTTCGGAGTCCCGGATGTGATCACGGACATGACGAGGAGTCTCGAAATGGTCGAGACGTAAAGATTGATATATTGGAAGCCTATATTTGGATATCGGAAGTGTTCCGGGTGAAATCGGGATTTTACCGGAATACCGGGAGGGTTACCGGAACCCCCCGGGAGCTATTTGGGCCATAGTGGGCCTTAGTGGAAAAGAGAAGGGGCTGCCCTAGATGGGCTGCGCCCCCCCCCTTCCCCTAGTCCTATTAGGACTAGGAGAGGTGGCCGGCCCCCTCCTCCTCTTTTCCCCTCCGAGGAATCCTAGTTGGACTAGGATTGGAGGGGGAATCCTACTCCCAGAGGGAGTAGGACTCTCCTGCGCCTCCCCCCCTTGGCCGGCCAGCCTCCCCTCCTCTCCTCCTTTATATACGGAGGCAGGGGCACCTCTAAACACACAAGTTGACACAAGTTGATCCACGTGATCTATTCCTTAGCCGTGTGCGGTGCCCCCTGCCACCATATTCCTCGATAATACTGTAGCGGAGTTTAGGCGAAGCCCTGCTGCTGTAGTTCATCAAGATCGTCACCACGCCGTCGTGCTGACGAAACTCTTCCCCGACACTTTGCTGGATCGGAGTCCGGGGATCGTCATCGAGCTGAACGTGTGCTCGAACTCGGAGGTGCCGTAGTTTCGGTGCTTGATCGGTTGGATCGAGAAGACGTACGACTACTTCCTCTACATCGTGTCATCGCTTCCGCAGTCGGTCTGCTTTGGGTACGTAGACAATACTCTCCCCTCGTTGCTATGCATCACATGATCCTGTGTGTGCGTAGGAATTTTTTTGAAATTACTACGAAACCCAACACGAGGAGCGGTAGAGGAGAAACCCTAAATAGAAAGTATCGTCGGTATGAGATACATGTACCGTCGGTGTCGGACACTACACCCACATCCCACAAGTGGCGCGGGCTTCGACGCCCACGTCACTTGTGGGACGTGGATGTAGTGTCCGACACCGAAGGCCACATGTATCTCACACCCACGATACTTGCTAGCTATTTAGGGTTTCCTCTACCGAAAAGAAGAGGAGAAATAAATAAGAAGAAGAAAAAAGAAGAAAAAGAAGAGGAGAAGAAGAAAGGAATAGTGGAGAAGAAGAGAAAATAGAATATATTCTATTTTCTCTTCTTCTCCACTATTCCTTTCTTCTTCTCCTCTTTTTTTCTTCTTTTCTTCTTCTTCTTCTTCTTCTTCTTCTTCTTCTTCTTATTATTATTATTAGCCGGAAGTAGAGAGAGGTTTCCTAGTGTCAAAGTATTGAAGAAATCCATGCCTTCATCATTAGCCGGAAGTAACCAGTGCATGTTGGTATGAAATTCTGCAAAGTTGTTCTGGAATGGAGTCCCGGATAGAATAATCCGCCTTTTGGTACGAATTCAGCAAAGGCCTTCCAAATAGCAAAGGCTCTTGTTGAACTTTGTACCAAAAAGCGAATTATCCTATCTGGGACTCCGTTCCAGAACAACTTTGAAGAGCTTCGTACCATCATGCACATGTTACTTTCACCTAATGATGAAGACATGGTTTTGTTGAATCCCTTGACACTAGGCAACCTCCCGACCCCTCGGCGATCCTATCGAACATGAGAGGAAGAAGAGGATAAACAAAGAAGAGGAAGAAGAAAAAAAAAGAGGAGAAGAAAGAATAGAGGAGATCTTCTACGTTTGGCACTAATATATCCATCTGTCATGTTTGAATAATAATTGCCATGTTGTAAATATTTGTAGAAACTATGGACACCGCCCTAGACGAAGCAACAAAAGAAGCGTTGTTGAGGGACATAATCGCAGAAGGAAGTGATGCCATCTCGTTGTTTCTCAACGAAACCGATGGTCTGGAAGGAGAGGGTGAACAAGCTGGCTACGGTGACCTAATGCCGGTGCAAGAAGAAGAACATGAGGACGGCTCCGGTGACCCAATGCCGGTGCAAGAAGGAGACCGTGATGACGGCTCCGGTGACCGAACCGAGTCCGGCCAGGTATATATATTAGTTAAGCCTATGCTGACTAGCTGATTGATGCATTCATTGTTTTGGTATGTACACATATTAATTAAGTCTTTGTTCTTTTTTCTAGCCCTCCGGATCGAGCACAACTTCGGTAAAGAGACGAGGCCCGAAGAAAAAGTTGAGCTCGGATGAAAAGTCTGAGATCATAGCAATCGCGCCCGACGGCCAACCTATTGAACCCCTCCAGACAAAGAGCGCATTTGTTGCTCAGTGCGGGGTTCTGGTTAGGGACAAGATCCCGATAAGCATCCAGCAATGGTTTAAGCCGGCTACAGAAGACCCTGAGGTCTCTTATGTCAATGATATGCAGAAAAATGATCTTTGGACTGAGCTGAAGTCAAATTTCACCCTACCCCCTGAGGATAATCTAGAGAACCCAGTTAAAGAGAAATTAATCAAGTCTTTTGCTCTGAAGAGGATGGCAGAACTATTCAGGAGGTGGAAGAAAGAGCTGAATAAGTTTGTCGAAAATAATGAGACACCAGAATTCAAGGGCAGATATGAGAAGATCAGAGATCACTAGCCCGCATTTGTGGCCCACAAGACATCAGAAAAGAGTCAGAAGATGTCAGCGACAAACAAGCAAAATGCTACGAAGAAGAAGCTTCACCATCGCACGGGGTCAGGTGGCTACCTCGTAGCCCGGCCTAAGTGGTCCAAGAATGAGAATGATCTGGTTCATAAAGGGATCGAACTAGAGACAATTAACTGGCCAGACCGTTGCCGGACTTGGTTGGGCTGGCGGAACCCTGGACCCTCTAACAGGGAAGTGCATTTGGACGAACGATCAAATGGACATACCAGTCAGTAAGCTTAAGCAGTATATCGAAGCAGCACAGGAAGGGACGTTCTTTCCAGACAGAGAGAACGACGAGCTCACAATGGCCCTCGGGAATCCTGAGCACCCTGGACAGACACGAGGCACGCCAGGCTCCATTCCGTGGAAGGTTGGGTTTCCGGACGCAGGCGGTTACAAATCCCATGAGAGGAGGAAAAAAGTGCAGCAGACCCAAATGCAGGCGCTGCAAGCAAGGGTAGACGCGATAGAGGAACGAGAAGCAAATCACAGCAAACGTACTGCCGAAGCCTCCCCCGAAGCTACCCCGCCATCTCAGCGCAGAAGCAGCATGGCTTCCACCGAGCTGCTTTAGCCGGAGCATGCCTTGACGGCTCCTGCCAGCTATCCCGTGGATGCTATAACGGAGTCTCAAAATTGCCACCTTAAAAATATGGATGAATTTGAAGGTCAAGGCGGCTGTTGGCTCTGTTTATCCTACTGAACCCGGCGCAACTTTTCACTGCCGGCCGATTCCAGAAGGATATGCTAGGGTGATGGTGGATGAGATAACGGAGGGATTTGAGGACCTCCAGCTTGACCACCCTACCGGTGAAGGGGAGACTCGGCTGGGGTCTGCTCTGAAGACTCCATGCCTATGGCGGAAGGAGCTCATCAACCTTCCGAACTGGACGCCACTGCCTCCTCCTCCTCCTCCGGCAAGTCAGGGCACTCCGCCTCCACCGCCTCCTCCTCCGGCGAGTGACGATCAGGGCCCTCGGCCGGCTCCTTCTCCAGCGCGTGGCGGCACTCCGCCTCCTTCTCCGCCTGCGCCGACGCGCCCGAGCAGCCAGCCTCCTCCTTCTCCGCCTCGTCAGCAAGGGCGGAAGAGACCTGCCGCCGCTCCAGCTGCTCCGGCGCGTCGTAGTCCTTCTCCTCCGCCTCTTAAGCAAGTAAAGAAGACAACCACTACGTCTGCTCGGTCGGCGTCTAGCAGTACAACCAGAGGCGGGAGGACATACAGATTCGGTCCTTCTCTGAAGACTCCAGAGAAGTTACCATACGAGAGGACCCAGGAGGAGAACGCCGAGATCGCGCGAGAAGAGGTGAAGAAATTCTTTGAAGGGGTGAAAGCAAAGAAACATCCACCTCCGGAGGAGAAGGTAGATTGGGTGAAAGTGAAGCGCACTCTGGCTGCCCTGACAAAACCACCGAAGTCTGATCCGCTGAAAGGAAACTATGACCGCATTATTGGAAAGGAATTTGCCGAAGCGGAGCGGTCGGGAAGTACTGTCATTGATCAAAGGCTGAAAGAACGACGAGCTGGGAAACAAATTGCCCAGCTCGGCGAACAAGCGAAGCAATCGTGCCCCCCGCTCAAGGTGCCTAGCCACAACGTTGCTAATGATCCGAGGATGGTGCCCGGTTATAGCAATCTTGCAGATTACCTGCCCGACGAAGTACATTATGAACCCATGGACGTGCAGATACAAAGATACGAGTACGGGAAGCCTCTCGTCAAAGATGAAAGATCTCTATCAACGATGATGCGAAGATTGCATGATTGGTACTTGAAAATCTGCAGAGACTCTGGGGGGAGGAGTACTTTGTATGTGAAAGTTAAAAAGGAGCATGACCTCATTGGAATTGATCTGTTGCCTGTTCCATTTGAGGAGTTCTATTAGTTTTTCAATCAATTGGCCCTCGATAAAACAACGGTCGCCTGCTACTGTCTGTAAGTAGTACTACTTCTGTCATTAAGTTTCTCTATATAGCTTAGCTCTTTCATTGCATGTATTTATAATCATCCTCACTATATTATGCAGATTGAAGATCGCCGAATTGAAGAAAAGACAAGTCGGTGATATTGGGTTCATTAACACATATCTCATAGATGCAACTGAGGTTAAACTTCATGCCGCAGCTACCGAGGCCAACTTGCTACAATCGTTCGTAATAAATCAAAACAAATATATAATACTCTTTCCTTACAACTTCAGGTGAGTGTTACTGTCTTGTGCGTATTCAGTTTCCCTTATATATTAGTCAAGGTTATAGTAATGTAATTGATGAGTTATGCATGTGTGTGCAGTTTCCACTATATTCTCCTAGAGATTAAGCTTGAGCAGGGAGTAGTAACCGTTTTAGACTCTAAACGAAAAGATCCCCAGGACTATGCAGACATGACTCAAATACTCCAGAAGTAAGTTAAATCGATCATTATCCACCATATCAGCAACTTTGTTCATTTCCTGATATCAAGTAATTGTTTTCTTTGTCCGGCAGGGTTTGGAGAAAATTCACCAAAACAGTTCCGGGACTGCCGAAGGAGCTGGAATTTAGACACCCGAAAGTAAGTACTATAGTAGCATGTTCCGCGCATCTCCTAGTGATTCAAGCGCTAGTTTCATCAATACCATTTAGAATTCTTGCTTATCAGTTTGATTGACCTCTATTTCTTGTAAAGTGGTTGTGGCAGGAACAAGGGAATGATTTCTGTGGATACTACATCTGTGAGTCCATCCGCCACACGACCTGTGAGCGGGGCGGGTACTCTAACGAACAATATGAAGTACATAAATAACAACATTCACAATTTTATTTTATTACCATCATTTGTGTTGAGTTTCATTCATTCATATATATATGTATTGACCCCCTTCTTCAAATTAGATGTTTCGGAAGCGGGATGAACTCCTAGCACCAGCTCGCATGCGAGCAATTCAAGAGGAATTGGCGGCATTCTTTCTTGACCACGTGATCCCTGAAGACGGAGAATTCTATGTGGACCCTGAGTCCGTATGATTATATTTGTAGGAGATAATTATTGTATATATGTAGCCGGTAGTGTCAGATAGATATACGAGAACTTGTTGTTCGACCAATCTCTCGGAGAAGGAGAGGTGGTCGATATCACTTCTCTCTGTATGCATATATGTTCATGACGATCTTCTGTTTCCTTCGTTTGCTTACTAGCTAGCTAGCGTGTCTACTCCTCTCTATACGTATGTATAGTACGTAGCGTCGACCAAGCACGGACATAAGAGAGGACACTTCTCTCTATTAATTATAGCTAGCTAACACAATATATGAAACACCTAAATTAACCCCCCAAAACCCCCAACCCCCCCCCTTTCAAAAAAAACAGAAACCCCAGCCACAGAAATCCTGACGCGTGGATGCCTATTGGTCCCGGTTGGTGCCAGCAACCGGGACCAAAGGGTCTCCTGACTGGGCTCTGCGCACTGCCCACGTGGAGGGCCTTTAGTCCCGGTTCTAGATTGAACCGGGACTAAAGGGGGGAGGTATTAGTACCGACACTTTAGTCCCGGTTCCGGAACCGGGACTAAAGGCCCTTACGAACCGGGACTATAGGCCCTTTTTCTACCAGTGAACTGTCGCAAACTTCGTGAAGATTTTAAAACTAGCATTAGGAGGCAGATAGGTCTATATTGTTGTATCCTTTCAACCTCATTAACCCTAGGTAATAAAATAATATCTCTAAAGATTAAGCGAAACAATTCTAGTTGGTCAGCATGTAGGTTGCCAAACAAATCCAGTAGATCCGGTTTGATGACTTTCCAGAAGTTCTGATAGAACTCTGCGGGAAAACCATTAGGACCCGGGGCTTTGTTGTGCTCCATTAGGAAAACCACTTTTCTAACTTCCTCCTCAGAATATGGAGCTATTAGAAGGCTATTTTTCACATCAGAGACCCAAGGGATGTCATCTGTTCTGGACTCATCCATCGAGAAGTTTTCTTCTTCTGAGGCTCCGAACATATTTTTATAATAATTAGTGATATAAGATTTAAGTTGCTCATTCCCCTCAATCGTGCCCTCAGCCTGTTGTAGGGAATGAATAAGTTTCTTCTGGTGTCTACCATTGGCGGCACCTTGAAAATATCTAGTATTCGAATCTCCTTTTAGCATAAATTGAGAGTTAGGATGTTGGTACAATTTGAGCTCCTCTTCATGCAGCATGCGAGCTATCTATGCATTGGATTGACTCTTGATCTCAATTTCATGCACAAATAGCGGTCTGACCTCTGCCAAAGCTTCTAAATCATCAATAATAGATGAAAGATGAAACTTCTCTTTTTTAGGACACCCGCAGTATGCCTAGCCCATCCACCAAGGAATTTACGTAGTGCAAGCACTTTGTTATTCCATTTATGTATTGGGGTATGCCCGACAACCGGTTTCTCCCACACCTCCTTAACCATGTCATGGAATCCATCCCGATGCAGCCAACCAAGTTCGAACTTGCACTTGCGTTTATGCTGTGGGTGTGGCAAACCAGTACTTAGGAGGATGGGTGCGTGGTCTAATAGATATTCGACTCGACGTAGAGCATTTAAAAAACCATAGGGAATTTTGATTCCCATCGGTATCCATTAACATGCGATTTTGTTTCTCGTGTGTCGACTCCAGAAGACTGTTCACCCAAGTAAACTATCTTCCAATCAAGGAAAACGGTCACAGATCTAGACTGTCGATGACAACGTTGAAAAGGAAAGGCCAATGATTATCAAACCTATCACGGCTTTTCTCGTGTGGGAATCATAGCAAATTGAAATCACCACATATAAGAATAGGTATGGATTATCTTTCGATAGGTTAACCAGTTCATGGAGAAAATCAGCCCTGAACTCATCCTGGGCAATACCATACACGGCGACGATAGTCCATGTGAAGTTGTCGGCTTTGTCGCGGATATGGAGTTTAATGTGAAATTGACCATCTGAACTAGCCCAAACATACATAGTTCATGTGTTCACACCAATTAAAATGCCACCGGAATGACCTCTAGCTAGGCGGCCGTGAAATCCAAGTGAAGTCTATCCCACCAGAAAGGAGGTTAAGCAGACTTACCAAGAAAATCACGTGTCCCCATTTTAGAGATAGCTAAAAAGTCTATACTGCCTATTACAGTCTATAATGAAGATGTTTAGTCAAGTCACCAAGACCTCTGCTATTAAAAAACATATCATTCATGAGGAAACAATAGGAGATTTAGAAAATTTTGCCCTTTTAGAGGACTTACGACTCTTTTTCAAACGGGCGGTCTTTGATTTATGTCCAGAAGCTGTAAGCTCTACCAATGAGCTAAACTCAGGTTCAACCAATTCCACATCTGAAACCTCTCCTACTAAATGAGAGAGCAGCTGGCCATCTGATGTGGCATGCAGCACCTCCCCATCTAGATGTGAGGCAAGAGATTTGCTAGAAACTCGTGCAGTAATCTTTAATCAGTCATATTCCAAATGTCTCAAAGCGTTTGTGGAAACAAAAATATCCTTCTTATTATATTTTTAAACTAACACCCACATTATTCAGTTTAGAAACGATGGTTGTAGTGGGAAAAGATAAAAAAGGATTTGAGTAGAGACGTTATACCTTGGTTGTCGAGGTTCTACACAGCTTTACTACGCATAGCCTTGGCCAAGGACTTGGGTAGGGACATGCACGGGGATGAGCAGGGGAGGCTGGGGGCGTGGATATGAATCAATACCCCGCTGGGTAATCCCTATTGTCAGCATGAGTTCTCCCCCCTATTCCTTTTGACCCGTTAACAGGGAAGAACCACTTTGTGACCGTGCTAATCCTTCTCGGAAAGCAAGATCACCATGCCTGGTTTGGTCCCTACCACTAATGTTTATTAGCACCAAGAGCAACTTCAACGGACGGACCTAAATAGATGATGTTTTTGTCTGTTTTTTGTTCGTTTAGGTTGGCTGTCCATCCGCCGTCCGTCCTTTTTTAGTTTTGGGTCGGCAGTGCGTTCAACAGGCCGACTCATTTGATGATCGCGCGCGTTTTAGATCATGCTACCGGCCATGTCGTCATCCTGGTTTTGGCGCTCCAGCGTGCGGGAAAGGTTTGCGCGCGGGGGGAAAGCGGTCTAGTGCACGCTGGTTTTGGCGCTCCAGCGCGCGGGAAAGGTTCGCGCGCGTCGCGGCCGGCGCTCGTTATAAGAAGGTGCTCCCTCCACACTCTGTCCGCCGCCCACTCGTCTCGCCCCCTCTCACTAGTCTCGCCGCCTCTGTGCCACCATGTCGATCCGCCGCCTGGGCGCTTCGGATTTTCGCGGAGTCCGCGAGCGCCGCTCCGGCGCCTTCTCCTCTGAAATCTGGTTTCGCAAGAAACGTCTCATCCTTGGCACCTTCAACACCGCAGAGGAGACGGCCGCGCACACGACGCGGCGGCGTGGCGCCTCCTGAGGCCTCGTCGGGATATGAATTTTCACAACGTGTCGAGCCAGTGGGCGCAGGATCTAGCGCCTCTCCCGCGGCTTTTCACTGACGAGGATCGTCGTGTCCATCGGAGACAGCAGCGTCGCCTCGCCATCGCCAAGATGGACGTGGAAGCCATGGTGGTGTGGCACGAACGCTTCCCGCAGGACATCATCGACGAGCGCCAGTTCTACAAGCAAACAAGGTTGGAGAGGGACGCGAGGAGGACGGGGCGAGTCGCCTATCGGGAGGACAAGCGTTCGCGAAAGCAGGCCGCTCAATTGAAACTGAAGCTACGAGAAACGTCGGGTTGGGACTTTGAAGACGAGCAGCATGCTGACGCCTACATTCAGACGTTGAAGGAGGACATTGCCGAGTCGGAGTCAGAAAGCAACGAGTAGTGGTCTTTTCTTTTATCTGTGTACGCTAGAACTATATATGTATCCATTTTTATCTGAAAAAATGGCCGGCGGCGTCGGCGACGAAGCAGGCGGGCGAGCGTGTGCTGTTTGATGTGGAAAGACCAATCCAATGTGCCACCGACCAACGGGCCTGGTGAGAAAAGAGGGCGAGCGTGCGCGTCCGTCGCGTGTCCGCGTCGACGCAAATCAGGCTAAAAAATGGACCGAGAATAAATCGGCAGGCGGACGAAAGCATACACGCGTCCATTTAAATCGACGCGTTGGACTGACTTTTTTATCTGCGTCCATCCAAACGAACGGGCCACGGATGAAATGGGTCGCCAGTTGCTCCAACATCGACACCCTCTCGAAACAAAAAATCTGCAACCCACAATCAACGAGGAGATACTACATGAACAGATGCCTCCTTTTGTTGCTGCCATCTTCCGACTGGCCATAGCTCTTCCAACCGCGCATATACATAGCTTTTTCGCAGACATATACGCAGAGGATCCAAGATAAAGTGTGCGGGCGAGACCGCTTTTTCTACATGACAAAGCCAAATAGTGCAAGAAAAAGGAAAAGGAGGGTGATGTGGCTATACATCCTTAAATGCAGAGGCAAACCCAAGTGCGTGACATGCATTTGCTGGCGGCAGCCGCGCATGCATGCATGCACCTTCTCGTGACCGATCCATCCGTCCGTAAAGCCGAGGAACACATGAGGAAAGCAAAGCCTAAAGCGATGCACATATCAAACTATCAAAGCCGGCCGTGCTTGTCACCACCTCAGCTAGCCCGCCCACTTTTGCTTTGGGTTGTGTCACGCACACACGGTGACATGGTACTGCCGCCCGCCGATCCCAATATCTCTCTCTTTTGGTATCTCTGTGTGCGTATGTCAGCATGCACCACATCACATGCGCCCAACTACAAGACGGAACCGGGCCGATCTCATCTTATTTTTTCTACAGATAGGTGTACATTACGCCTTTACAACACCGTCGTCATCCCATCTCGAGATGAATCCGATCGATCTCGCTTCTTTTTATACACAGTACGTAGTATATTGTACTACTGCTACTAGTAGCTAGCTAGAGGCCGAGTGCGTTGCATGCATATTCTCGTGTCTACGCAAACACTACAGCTTTATCTTTTCTTTTGTCGCTACAACAATAAAAAGAGAAAGGGAAGATAAGGTGAACGAAATAAACAAAAGGAAAAGTAGGGTTACAGTCAAAAGAGTGTCCATGGATGGATCTATGGAGGTTCTGATGAGATCTCAGTGCGCGGGGAAGAAGAGGGGTGAGGGGTCTCGCTCCATGGTGCCCTGCTGCGGGTCGACACGGAGCCGGCCCATCTTCTCCTCGCACCAGTGCAGCTGCTGCTCCGTGATCTCCGGCATGCGCAGCACCCGGGCCACCACCTTGAGGTCGATGAGACCCAGCAGCACCGCCACCTCCTCCTGCTCCCGCAGCTTGATCCGCTTCAGGCACCGCCGCGGCCGGCTCAGGTCCTTGAGACGGCTCTTCTTCTGATCCACACAAAAACTTTCAGAATGCATGAACATTGCTTGCACGTACGTAAGAAATTCGTCGGATCACTCACGGCCTTGTTGGTTCTCTTGAGGGTGATGACGATCGACTGGTCGGCGGCGCTCGTCCTCCGCCGGACCATCTCCCTGAACATCTGGTAGTGGCTACGCTTGTCGGCGCGGAGGAACGCCATGAACGTCCGGATGGACTCCTCCAGGATGTGCAGGAACTGCACCGCCGATATCAGGTCGTCCTTCTCGTCCTCCTCCTCTGTGCACATTAACCAAGTTAATTAATCACAAACAAATTAATTTTGAATTAGTATTCAGTATACAAGATTACGTTTACAACATGGCAGATCAATGGTAGTACCTCTGAACTCTGGGACGAGGAGCAGCTTCGGGGAGGAGTTCTTCATCCGGGCGTACACCTCGGGCCGGCGACCGTGCTCGAAGGGCTCGTTCTCCATGAACCGGTAGAGCAGCACCTGGAACTGCTGGAACTCCTGCGCCACGCGCGCCGGGCAGCACCGCTCCTCCAGCATCATGGTGCCGCCGACGACGCCGCCGTTGTGGCGGCGGAAGGTGGTGTAGTTCCAGTTGAGGGCCTCCCAAGTGAGGCAGATCTGGGCCACGTACACCCGCTCCAGCTCCGGGTACGGGTCGCGCAGCCCTATCGCCGGCGCCTCCGCCGACGCGGGCCTCGGCCTCGGCGCCGCCATGGACAGCTTGTGCGTGATCCGCTGCGACATCGACCGCGGCTGGCACTTGATCGACCTGAACGACTCTGCATGCACAACACACATGCATCGACGTCATCATCGTCCATAATTCTTCAGCCGGCAGCAAGAACACAAATTAAAAATGGAACATTGTTCGTACAATAATGTGTTAGCTAGATTTGTAGTACTAGGACTAGATAACGTGCGTGGAGGAACATGTAATGATTTGTTCTATTGGGAACGTGTAATAAGAATTCTCCATTGAGCCCACACATGCCCCTGAAAAGCGTCGCAAAGAACTGGAAATACGGGCGACCGGAGCTTGTTTGCAACAAAAGTTGATCTAGTAGAGGTGATGATGATAATTGGGGAATATTTGGTGATGATGATGATGAGCAAATTCATCAGTTTTCCTAGGTACAATCAATTTGGCAGTAAACAATCTGGTGTAGGTGCATACCTGTCTCGGTGAGCTTCTGGGCGCCGACGCGGTGGAAGTAGACCATGTCCTCGTCGTACTTGCGGAAGAGCGTGTAGGACTCCCACCTCGCCGAGCTCCGGCGCGACGACGACGAGAAGAGGTCCGAGTAGGCGTCCTTGCCGGTCGTCACCGTCGAGCTCTGCCACTCCACCGAGCTCTTGGACGTCGACTCGCTCGTCAGCGTCGACGCGCCGAACCGGCAGCTGTCCCCGTCCTCCTCCTCTCGCCGCGGCCGCAGCCGCGCGCCGCCGTCCAGCTGCAGCTTCTTCGTGTCGGCCAGCGCGTGGCTGTTCACCAGCCGCTTCACGTCCGGAAAGCCCGCGGCCTTCTCCTCCTCCTCCCCCGGCTCTTCTTCTACTCCATGCCCGTCTTCACGATGATCACCGTCGCGGCGACCTTCTCCTCCTCCTCTGCTTCGTTGCCTCTCTGCAACCGTAGAGTTGGATGACAAGCAGTGTAAGATCAAGCTGAGAAGTGACCGGTGAAAAAGAAGTGAGCGAGGATACGAACGGAATGGAATCTAGCTACCTAGGAGATTGCCTTGAACGGAATCATTCTTCGGTAGTGACGACGACGCGGCGACCGGACCATTCTGCCGATACCCATCAGCCGCCATGGGGACGCCGTCGTCGGCTACGGAGACGGCCACGTCAACCCTGGCCTCTTCCTGCTCCTGGGCCGCGGTGGCGGTGGCACCGGCAGTGGCGGCATCACTTTCGGCGCGGTGGTCCTCCTCCTCGCGCGGCGCGAATGAGACGCGGTTGGTGGATTCCGGCGGGGCCGTGTGAAAGGCGCAGCTGGTCTCCGCCACCTCCAAGCAATGTTGCGCAGCCGTACCACCAGCACCAGTGTACAAAAGGTGATTCTTTGCTTCGTCGCCAAGGCCAAGCAGGGCGGTGTCCTCGAACACGGCCTCGTCGAACCAGAACAGCGTGCCCCCCGCCTGCCGCTCCCCTCCGGCGAGGTGGATGTCGTCGGCGGCGGCCACGTCCTCCTTCCCGGGGTTACTCTCCGCACGGTTGTCACGGCCACGGCGCTCCCTGCACACATGCACGTACGCAGAAGAAGTGAGCAGAAATTCGTGAACATGCATGGCTGAATTGAAGGAGCAATAGTTACTTAGTCAGTAAGCATCCTACTACTGCACACTACGCCCTAATTACCTTGCGCGGTGGAGTCGGGCGAAGAGCTTGGCGAGGAGGAAGAGCGAGAGGTAGGCGAGGAGGAGCAGAAAGCTGAGAGAGGCCAAGGCGTGGAGGAGACCGCCGGGGCCGCCACCGCCGGACGCGGGCAGCCACGTCACCTGCAGCAGCTCCGCCATGGGACGAGGGCAGTAGGAGGAGCTGCTACCAAGCTGCCGGCCATGAGGAGCCTGCGAGCCAAACACTTGCTGCAGGTGCAACCCCACCGGAGAAGAAGAGCAAGATGAGCTGCTCCCATTACGCATCTATCTGCGTCGACGACGACGACGATGCAGATGGCAGATCGACCACTGATATGATGATGTGTATGCTTGCTTGCTCTAGAGGCGCGCGTACGGTGGAGAAGCTAGCTTTTCTGCTTTGGGGCGGTCTGGTGGCTTTGGCTAAGGAAGGAAGCCAACCAACCGCGATGGCAGGCACCCACTGGCTGGCTGCTCGGAGCACTTTGCTCCAGAGAGAGGAAAGTGGTGTGGGAGATGGCTAGGTGGAGAGATCAAAGCCAAGATGGTTTGGGAGAAGCCGAAGTTTATAGCCCGGCTCGGCCCATAAAGGTGGCGGAGAGATTTTCATATCATATCATGGGGAGGGCATACGTGCATGGGGTCCAACGTGATCTAGAAAAGAGAAGATGGGACGGACGCGATGGGCATGGTTAGCAAGCAAGTAATCTCCGAGTAATTATTACTCCTACGACAGGCGCCGAGGCGAGAGCTGAGCAGTAAACAAACAATTTTTGGGGGACGTCGGAGGCAGGCAGGGCCAAGTGACTTGCATTAGGAGCTAAGCCTATATGCGAGATGCGATGTGCGTTTCATCGCCCGCCACCGCGGGTTTGGTATAACGCGCTCGCTAGCCCGCTTTGTTGTGGTACTTGTAGCAGCACTTGTTAGATGCACGTTCGTGACCAGGGGCTAAGCTATCCGTACGTTGGAAAACCGCCTTCCTGCTCGATCTCGTTCCTCGTTCTGCCGCGCGCCCTTGTGTCCGCCTCTCCTCTGGAGACTGGAGGCATGGTGTGTGGGGCGACTGATCCGAGACTTCGGCCTGCTTGTAAGAATCCAATGGTGGCCTCCCAAGACCCTTCGGGACGCCGTTTTGGCGGTTGCTTAGGTGTCTACTTCCGCCGTCGTCTACGGTAGCCGTTTGGTAGTACTCCTTCTGTCCAAAAATACTTGTTGAAGAAATGAATGTATCTAGACGTATTTTAATTATAGATACATTCAATTTTATTCATCTCCCCGACAAGTATTTAGGGATGGAGGGAGTAGATATCTCTACCAAGGGCGGAGTCAGGGGACTGGATGGCGCTGTAGCTCCCCCATTCTCTCACAAATGCATGTATATCTTCTTGCTAATCCTCTTATGTGAGAGAGAATTAGTTAGATTTGGCCAGCTTGGCCCACGCTAACATTACATGACACCTTTGCCACTCTCAATCTTAAATTTTTGTCTCGCGGACGACATTGATCCTCTAGGCAGATCTTAGGAGTGGTGGTGGTAATGAGGATCAGTCGCGATGGTGGTGAAACATGACTTGGTGGTATAGTCATTGACTAGATCCGACAATGGTGGCGTATTGAGGGCTCAATGGGTAGCTTATGTCTCGATTATCTAGGGTGAAAAATCTAGGCATGGCTATCTAGATCCGATTACAATGGCGTCTCGAGAGCTCACTCGACATCTTTTGTATCAACTACCCAATGCAAAATCCTAGGCCTAGCTATTTGGACCCGACGACAATGATGTTATGCGGTGTTCCTTGCCTGATTATATTGTTGTGGTGCACTGTTACACATTGATGTTACATACTACTTGGAGGAAAACCCAACACTCTGCCTTACTGGTTCAATCTACCGTTGATGATGCAAGATGATAGGATACGTATTCCTTGTTGGAGGTGTCACATCGAAGACTAGGTTCTACTCCACCTCACCATTGGGTAGTTGTTGTTAGCGTGTGGCCAGTTTCTTGGTAGTCTCCGACCTAGGGGTTACAAAGCAAATCAACTGTGATTTATATTGTGTTTGGCAACAATGTTTCTTGTTTCCCTTCATTTTGCTAGTTTTATCGCATATGATTCACATCTTTGTCCATTGTGTGTTTTCCCCTCGACCACGATGACGAGACGGTTGAGCATGGGACCCCCCCAAAGAAAGTTTACGAATTTCCTATGCATATTAAAGGTGGAGATTGCAAGGCACCCCTTTAATTAAAAAGGATAATGTAGTGTTTTTAAATCCAAATCAATCTGCTCAATATGCTTGATGTGCAAGCTAATATGGTGATAGGCTTTTAAAATAACTTTTTGATTCATGAAAAGCTAATATGCTGAGGGGGGGGGGGGGGGGTATCGAAGCACAACTCATGATGTTTTTATGCCAAATATTAGATTGGAAAAATACCACAACATCAAACAAATTATTTTCCTGGGAAAACATGTTTAAAATGAAAATCAAGAAAACAAACAAAACTAGGTGATTGGTTACCATGTAAGCTTATCGATGGTGCGCTGTTGGAAATATGCCCTAGAGGCAATAATAAAAGTATTATTATATTCCATTGTTCATGATAATTGTCTTTTATTCATGCTATAACTGTATTATCCGGAAATCGTAATACACGTGTGAATACTTAGACCACACAATGTCCCTGGTAAGCCTCTAGTTGACCAGCTCGTTGTGATCAACAGATAGTCATGGTTTCCTGACTATGGACATTGGATGTCGTTGATAACGGGATCACATCATTAGGAGAATGATGTGATGGACAAGACCCAATCCTAAGCATAGCATAAAAGATCGTGTAGTTCGTTTTGCTAGAGCTTTGCAAGTGTCAAGTATCTCTTCCTACGACCATGAGATCGTGTAACTCCCGGATACCGTAAGAGTGCCTTGGGTATACCAAACGTCACAACGTAACTGGGTGACTATAAAGGTGCATTACAGGTATCTCCGAAAGTAGCTGTTGGGTTGACACGGATCGAGACTGGGATTTGTCACTCCGTATGACGGAGAGGTATCTCTGGGCCCACTCGGTAATGCATCATCATATTGAGCTCAATGTGACCAAGGAGTTGGACACGGGATCATGCATTACGGTACGAGTAAAGTGACTTGCCGGTAACGAGACTGAACAAGGTATTGGGATACCGACGATCGAGTCTCGGGCAAGTAACGTACCGATTGACAAAGGGAATTGCATACAGGGTTTGATCGAATCCTCGACATAGTGGTTCATCCGATGACAACATCGAGGAGCATGTGGGAGCCATCATGGGTATCCAGATCCCGCTGATGGTTATTGACTGAGAGCGTCTCGGTCATGTCTGCTTGTCTCCCGAACCCGTAGGGTCTACACACTTAAGGTTCGGTTACGCTAGGGTTGTAGGGATATGTATATGCAGTAACCCGAATGTTGTTCGGAGTCCCGGATGAGATCCCGGACGTCACGAGGAGTTCCGGAATGGTCCGGAGGTAAAGATTTATATATGGGAAGTCCTGTTTCGGGCATCGGGACAAGTTTCGGGGTTATCGGTATTGTACCGGGACCACCGGAAGGGTCCCGGGGGTCCACCGGGTGGGTCCACCTGCCCCGGGGGGCCACATGGGCTGTAAGGGGGTGCGCCTTGGCCTAATGGGCCAAGGGCACCAGCCCCACATAGGCCCATGCGCCTAGGGTTCAAGGGGGCAAGAGTCCTAGGAGGGTAAGGCACCTCCTAGGTGCCTTGGGGGGAGGGAAAACCCCCCTTGGCCGCCGCACCCCCTAGGAGATTGGATCTCCTAGGGCCGGCCACCCCCCCTTGGCACCCCTATATATAGTGGGGGAGAGGAGGGACTTCATACCTGAACGTCTTGGCCTTTGGTTGCCTCCTTCTCCCTCCCCAACACCTCATCCACCTCCATAGTGCTTAGTGAAGCTCTGCCGGAGTACTGCAGCTCCATCAACACCACGCCGTCGTGCTGCTGCTGGTGCCATCTCCCTCAACCTCTCCTCCCTCCCTTGCTGGATCAAGAAGAGGAGACGTGGCTGTTCCGTACGTGTGTTGAACGCGGAGGTGCCGTCCGTTCGGCGCAGGTCATCGGTGATTTGGATCACGTCGAGTACGACTACATCATCACCTTGCAAGCTTCCGCACGCGATCTACAAGTGGTATGTAGATGCAAACTCTCTCCCTAGACTCGTTGCTTAGATGAACTCATAGATGGATCTTGGTGAAACCGTAGGAAAAATTTTAATTTTCTGCAACATTCCCCAACAGTGGCATCATGAGCTAGGTCTATGCGTAGTTCTCTTTGCACGAGTAGAACACAACTTTGTTGTGGGCGTGGATTTTGTCATCTTACTTGCCTCTACTAGTCTTTTCTTGCTCAACGGTATTGTGGGATGAAGCGGCCCGGACCAACCTTACACGTACACTTACGTGAGACCGGTTCCACCGACTGACATGCACAAGTTGCATAAGGTGGCTGGCGGGTGTCTGTCTCTCCCACCTTAGTTGGAGCGGAATCGATGAACAGGGCCCTTATGAAGGGTAAATAGAAGTTGACAAAATCACATTGTGGTGATTCGTAGGTAAGAAAACGTTCTTGCTAGAACCCAATTGCAGCCACGTAAAAGATGCAACAACAATTAGAGGACGTCTAACTTGTTTTTGCAGCGATTGATCCTGTGATGTGATATGGCCAGAAGTTGTGATGAATGATGAATTGTGATGTATGAGATCATGTTCTTTGTAATAGGATTCACGACTTGCATGTCGATGAGTATGACAACCAGCAGGAGCCATAGGAGTTGTCATTATTCTTTTGTATGACCTGCGTGTCATTGAATAAACGTCATGTAAACTACTTTACTTTATTGCTAAACGTTAGTCATAGAAGTAGAAGTAGTCGTTGGCGTGACAACTTCATGAAGACACGATGATGGAGATCATGATGATGGAGATCATGGTGTCAAGCCGGTGACAAGATGATCATGGAGCCCCGAAGATGAAGATCAATGGAGCTATATGATATTGGCCATATCATGTCACAACTATATAATTGCATGTGATGTTTATTATGTATTATGCATCTTGTTTACTTAGGACGACGGTAGTAAATAAGATGATCCCTTATAAAATTTCAAGAAGTGTTCTCCCCTAACTGTGCACCGTTGCTACAGTTCGTCGTTTCTAAGCACCACGTGATGATCGGGTGTGATGGATTCTTACGTTCACATACAACGAGTGTAAGACAGTTTTACACAGCGAAAACACTTAGGGTTAACTTGACGAGCCTAGCATGTGCAGACATGGCCTCGGAACACGGAGACCGAAAAGTCAAACACGAGTCGTATGGAAGATACGATCAACATGAAAATGTTCACCGACGATGACTAGTCCGTCTCACGTGATGATCAGACACGGGCTACTCGACTCGGATCGTGTAACACTTAGATGACTAAAGGGATGTCTAATCTAAGTGGGAGTTCATAATTTGATTAGAACTTTATTATCATGAACTTAGTCTAAAACCTTTGCAAATATGTCTTGTAGATCAATGGCCAACGCTAATGTCAACATGAACTTCAACGCGTTCCTAGAGAAAACCAAGCTGAAAGATGATGGCAGCAACTATACGGACTGGGTCCGGAACCTGAGGATCATCCTCATAGCTGCCAGGAAACAATATGTCCTAGAAGGACCGCTAGGTGACGCTCCCGTCCCAGAGAACCAAGACATTATGAATGCTTGGCAAACTCGCGCTGATGATTACTCCCTCGTTCACTGCGGCATGCTTTACAGCTTAGAACCGGGGCTCCAAAAGCGTTTTGAGCATCACGGAGCATATGAGATGTTCGAAGAGCTGAAACTAGTTTTCCAAGCTCATGCCCGGGTCGAGAGATATGATGTCTCCGACAAGTTCTACAGTTGTAAGATGGAGGAAAACAGTTCTGTCAGTGAGCACATCCTAAAGATGTCTGGGTAGCACAATCATATGACCCAGCTGAACATTAACCTCCCAGATGAGGCGGTCATTGACAGAATCCTCCAGTCGCTCCCACCAAGCTACAAGAGCTTTGTGATGAACTACAACATGCAGGGAATGGAAAAGACCATTCCTGAAGTGTTCTCGATGCTGAAGTCAGCAGAGGCTGAAATCAAGAAAGAACATCAAGTGTTGATGGTCAATAAGACCACTAAGTTCAAGAAGGGCAAGGGTAAGAAGAACTTCAAGAAGGACGGCAAAGATGTTGCCGCGCCTGGTAAGCCAGTTACCGGGAAGAAGTCAAAGAATGGACCCAAGCCTGAGACTGAGTGCTTTTATTGCAAGGGGAAGGGTCACTGGAAGCGGAACTGCCCCAAATACTTAGCGGATAAGAAGGCCGGCAACACCAAAGGTATATTTGATATACATGTGATTGATGTGTACCTTACCAGTACTCGTAGTAACTCCTGGGTATTTGATACCGGTGCCGTTGCTCATATTTGTAACTCACAGCAGGAGCTGCGGAATAAACGGAGACTGGCGAAGGACGAGGTGACGATGCGCGTCGGGAATGGTTCCAGAGTCGATGTGATCGCCGTCGGCACGCTGCCTCTACATTTACCTACGGGATTAGTTTTGAACCTTAATAATTGTTATTTAGTGCCAAGTTTGAGCATGAACATTGTATCTGGATCTCGTTTAATACGAGATGGCTACTCATTTAAGTCTGAGAATAATGGTTGTTCGATTTATATGAGAGATATGTTTTATGGTCATGCTCCGATGGTCAATGGTTTATTCTTAATGAATCTCGAGCGTAATATTACACATGTTCATAGTGTAGATGCCAAAAGATGTAAAGTTGATAACGATAGTCCCACATACTTGTGGCACTGCCGCCTTGGTCACATTGGTGTCAAGCGCATGAAGAAGCTCCATGCCGATGGACTTTTAGAGTCTCTTGATTATGAATCGTTTGACACGTGCGAACCATGCCTCT
Source organism: Triticum aestivum (assembly GCF_018294505.1). Lineage (NCBI taxonomy): Eukaryota > Viridiplantae > Streptophyta > Magnoliopsida > Poales > Poaceae > Triticum > Triticum aestivum. Next base: position 24,030,820 of record NC_057800.1, on the reverse strand, counting down.
TGGGCAAAATGACCAAGACTCCGTTCTCCGGAACAATGGAGCGAGCAACCAACTTGTTGGAAATCATACATACCGATGTGTGCGGTCCAATGAGCGTTGAGGCTCGCGGAGGATATCGTTATGTTCTCACTCTCACAGATGACTTGAGTAGATATGGGTATGTCTACTTAATGAAACACAAGTCTGAGACCTTTGAAAAGTTTAAGGAATTTCAGAATGAGGTGGAGAATCAACGTGACCGAAAGATAAAATTCTTACGATCAGATCGTGGAGGAGAATACTTAAGTCACGAATTTGGTACACACTTAAAGAAATGTGGAATCGTTTCACAGCTCACGCCGCCTGGAACACCTCAGCGAAACGGTGTGTCCGAACGTCGTAATCGCACTCTATTGGATATGGTGCGGTCTATGATGTCTCTTACCGATTTACCGCTATCATTTTGGGGATACGCTCTAGAGACAGCAACATTCACTTTAAATAGGGCACCGTCTAAATCCGTTGAGACGACACCGTATGAATTATGGTTTGGAAAGAAACCTAAGCTGTCGTTTCTAAAAGTTTGGGGATGCGAAGCTTATGTCAAGAAACTTCAACCTGAAAAGCTCGAACCCAAGTCGGAAAAATGCGTATTCATAGGATACCCTAAGGAAACTATAGGGTATACCTTCTACTTAAGATCCGAAGGCAAGATCTTTGTTGCCAAGAACGAATGCTTTCTGGAAAAAGAGTTTCTCTCGAAAGAAGTAAGTGGGAGGAAAGTAGAACTCGATGAAGTACTACCTCTTGAGCGGGATAGTGATGCAGCACAGGAAACCGTTCCTGTGATGCCCACACCAACTGAAGAGGAAAACCATGATAATGATCAAAGTACTTCGGATCAAGTTACTGCTGAACTTCGTAGGTCCACAAGGACACGTTCCGCACCAGAGTGGTACGGCAACCCTGTCCTGGAAATCATGTTGCTAGACAACAATGAACCTTCGAACTATGAAGAAGCAATGGCGGGCCCGGAATCCAACAAATGGCTTGAAGCCATGAAATCCGAGATAGAATCCATGTATGAAAACAAAGTATGGACTTTGACAGACTTGCCCGATGATCGGCGAGCGATAGAAAACAAATGGATCTTTAAGAAGAAGACGGACGCGGATGGTAATGTTACCATCTATAAAGCTCGACTTGTCGCTAAGGGTTATCGACAGGTTCAAGGGATTGACTACGACGAGACATTCTCTCCCGTAGCGAAGCTAAAGTCCGTCCGAATCATGTTAGCAATTGCCGCATACTATGATTATGAGATATGGCAGATGGACGTCAAAATAGCATTCCTTAACGGGCATCTTAAGGAAGAACTGTATATGATGCAGCCGGAAGGTTTTGTCGATCCTCTGAACGCTAACAAAGTATGCAAGCTCCAGCGATCCATTTATGGACTGGTGCAAGCATCTCGAAGTTGGAACATTCGCTTTGATGAGATGATCAAAGCGTTTGGGTTTATGCAGACTTATGGAGAAGCCTGCGTTTACAAGAAAGTGAGTGGGAGCTCTGTAGCATTTCTCATATTATATGTAGATGACATACTCCTGATGGGAAATAATATAGAATTTCTGGACAGCATTAAGGCCTACTTGAATAAGTGTTTTTCAATGAAGGACCTTGGAGAAGCTGCTTATATATTAGGCATCAAGATCTATAGAAATAGATCGAGACGCCTCATAGGTCTTTCACAAAGCACATACCTTGATAAGATTTTGAAGAAGTTCAAAATGGATCAGTCTAAGAAGGGGTTCTTGCCTGTATTGCAAGGTGTGAGATTGAGCTCGGCTCAATGCCCGACCACGGCAAAAGATAAAGAAGAGATGAGCGTCATCCCCTATGCTTCAGCCATAGGATCTATTATGTATGCCATGATGTGTACCAGACCTGATGTAAACCTTGCCGTAAGTTTGGTAGGAAGATACCAAAGTAATCCCGACAAGGAACACTGGACAGCGGTCAAGAATATCCTAAAGTACCTGAAAAGGACAAAGGACATGTTTCTCGTTTATGGAGGAGGACTGTTGGAAATATGCCCTAGAGGCAATAATAAAAGTATTATTATATTTCATTGTTCATGATAATTGTCTTTTATTCATGCTATAACTGTATTATCCGGAAATCGTAATACACGTGTGAATACTTAGACCACACAATGTCCCTGGTAAGCCTCTAGTTGACCAGCTCGTTGTGATCAACAGATAGTCATGGTTTCCTGACTATGGACATTGGATGTCGTTGATAACGGGATCACATCATTAGGAGAATGATGTGATGGACAAGACCCAATCCTAAGCATAGCATAAAAGATCGTGTAGTTTGTTTTGCTAGAGCTTTGCAAGTGTCAAGTATCTCTTCCTACGACCATGAGATCGTGTAACTCCCGGATACCGTAAGAGTGCCTTGGGTATACCAAACGTCACAACGTAACTGGGTGACTATAAAGGTGCATTACAGGTATCTCCGAAAGTAGCTGTTGGGTTGACACGGATCGAGACTGGGATTTGTCACTCCGTATGACGGAGAGGTATCTCTGGGCCCACTCGGTAATGCATCATCATATTGAGCTCAATGTGACCAAGGAGTTGGACACGGGATCATGCATTACGGTACGAGTAAAGTGACTTGCCGGTAACGAGACTGAACAAGGTATTGGGATACCGACGATCGAGTCTCGGGCAAGTAACGTACCGATTGACAAAGGGAATTGCATACATGGTTTGATCGAATCCTCGACATAGTGGTTCATCCGATGACAACATCGAGGAGCATGTGGGAGCCATCATGGGTATCCAGATCCCGCTGATGGTTATTGACTGAGAGCGTCTCGGTCATGTCTGCTTGTCTCCCGAACCCGTAGGGTCTACACACTTAAGGTTCGGTTACGCTAGGGTTGTAGGGATATGTATATGCAGTAACCCGAATGTTGTTCGGAGTCCCGGATGAGATCCCGGACGTCACGAGGAGTTCCGGAATGGTCCGAAGGTAAAGATTTATATATGGGAAGTCCTGTTTCGGGCATCGGGACAAGTTTCGGGGTTATCGGTATTGTACCGGGACCACCGGAAGGGTCCCGGGGGTCCACCGGGTGGGTCCACCTGCCCCGGGGGGCCACATGGGCTGTAAGGGGGTGCGCCATGGCCTAATGGGCCAAGGGCACCAGCCCCACATAGGCCCATGCGCCTAGGGTTCAAGGGGGCAAGAGTCCTAGGAGGGTAAGGCACCTCCTAGGTGCCTTGGGGGGAGGGAAAACCCCCCTTGGCCGCCGCACCCCCTAGGAGATTGGATCTCCTAGGGCCGGCCACCCCCCCTTGGCACCCCTATATATAGTGGGGGAGAGGAGGGACTTCATACCTGAACGTCTTGGCCTTTGGTTGCCTCCTTCTCCCTCCCCAACACCTCATCCACCTCCATAGTGCTTAGCGAAGCTCTGCCGGAGTACTGCAGCTCCATCAACACCACGCCGTCGTGCTGCTGCTGGTGCCATCTCCCTCAACCTCTCCTCCCTCCCTTGCTGGATCAAGAAGAGGAGACGTGGCTGTTCCGTACGTGTGTTGAACGCGGAGGTGCCGTCCGTTCGGCGCAGGTCATCGGTGATTTGGATCACGTCGAGTACGACTACATCATCACCTTGCAAGCTTCCGCACGCGATCTACAAGTGGTATGTAGATGCAAACTCTCTCCCTAGACTCGTTGCTTAGATGAACTCATAGATGGATCTTGGTGAAACCGTAGGAAAAATTTTAATTTTCTGCAACGTTCCCCAACATGCGCATCACTTGGGGTTGCTAACTCTAGAGGTCCAAATTATGATAGTGGTGTGGTAGAAGGTGTGGAAAAACCTGAAAAATGGAAAAACATGTCTCTCTGTGCCACACAAAAAAGGTTTCACGAAACCAAGGCTTTAAAGTTGGCCCAAACTCTGAGCTATGTAGATGTGTTATCACGCAACAATGTTAGATCGATGTGTAAGTATGTTCTGGATATGGGCATGTGTTCTGTGTTTGGACTTCAAATTTTCTCTTTTTCGATCAAATAGATATACTAATATATCAGTTCGTAAGTTGGTATTAAATATGGAGTAGCATTCCATACCAACCAAACATTGAAATGCATGCACACCAAGGAAAAAAATAGCGCGCTATTTGAAATAGCGCAGCCTTAAAAAACGCTATAAACAAAATAGCATGCTAATAGCATGCTATTTTGCAAAATAGCGTTTCACAAAACATTATTCAGATTTCAGCATATAGCATACAAATGACAGATATATCAACACAAATGACAGATTTCAGCAGCTAAAACCAAGGCTAAAACATTGTTCAGATAACAAAGCACGGTCCAGATATAGGTATATAGCACTGTTCAGAGTTCATACATTCAGATTTCAGACAAACAAAGTAGACAGATAAATTAAACAGCCAACAAGCAAGGTCCAAAATAGCAGAAATAAGGACTTAGGACTTTAGGAGCCAACCAACAACGATGCAGAAGCTCATTCAGAATCAGATGAACTTGCTGCCATGGCGGCAGCGACCCGAGCAAGAGGATTAGAGGAGGCGACGAAGACACGAAGAGGCGACGTCGACCCGAGGAGGCGGTGCGGCGACCCGAGGAGGCGGCAAGAGGCGGCCGGCCGTTGCTGGAGGAGATGGGCGAAGCACCGGCGGCCGCCGCTGCCACCGTCGCCTCGTTCAATTTGGGAAGGGCTCGCTCGGTAGGTTGGTTAGGGTTCACTTGGCTGGAGGAGAAGATATGCTTGGTTACTGGGCCAGAAAGCTCAAAAGTATAGTGGGCTGATGAAAAAATCGTCTGAAAAAAAAACGCCGTCGAAAAAATAGCGCCGATACACGCTATAACGCGCAATCGCCGTATTTAGCGTGAATAGCGCCGTAGCGAGTGAAATCTACATAGCGTAGCATTTAGTTTCCAGAAACGCTATAGCACGCTATTAGCGCCGCTATAGCGCGCTATTTTTTTCCTTGATGCACACCCATATCACAATCCTCGAATAACAGTAAGATTTGATCCATCCATTCACCTGTATAAATATACAAACCAAGAATGTATACATATTTTGAGAATAGGGGTCAGACCACTTTGGTAAGACACAACTATTGCATAGAGGGGCAGGGAGAGAACCAAGAACCTTGAGGCTTGAGAGGTATCAGGAGGAATACCACTTTAATGCAGTCACATAGAAGGCCTTGAACTGCCACAATGGGTGTTGATAGCCTTGAGTTACATGAAGGTGCCAAGTAGGCAGTTAAATGTATCCACATTCCGATGATAATAGAATATGAGTGCTCTCTTCTAGTTGAAGCGGTGATTGCGACATTCCACGATGCAGCAAAGTGGGCTTACCTATTCACGGAGATTAAGGCAACAATGGAGCATATGCGAGAAGTGTGTTTTCGATGATAAAGAGCTGTTGTACTATTTTTCCTCATGAATTAGCTGTGATGCGATGAACAGACTATCGATTTGTGGTGTGGAGGCTTCAACCACAAACATATGTATTGAATCTTCTGCACCAAGAATTTAATCCCCTATTTGATGTCTAATAAAGCTAACTATTTGCCCCAGAAAACACAACCTTATAGAGAAGGTAGTGGATAAACAAATTGTGCAAACTTTAGCAAAGGGAAATTAACTGTAAATTAGAGACTTTAATAGTTCTATCGAAAAAGTTAAAGAACATTATAAACAACCTAACATTCTTGCTTAATATATAGCTTTCCAATAAAAAATAGAGATTCATTCCAAAAGAAAATGAAAAATGCTACTAAATTAACAAAAAAGTAAATATGAGGGGAGTAAAAGTAAAAAAAATGCAGGTCTCTAGAAGGAAACCGAAGTGCACGTGCCGGATCCATTAAATAGGGTAGGCTTGCCGTCCACACATTTAAAAAATCTGAGTAAGAGCAATCCAACAGTTCTACTAGTTTTCCAATTTGAGCAAATGAGCTTGTATAATAACAGAAAAAAACATTGAACGAAGCGTAGCTCAGATGATTAGAATTCTTATATGGTGAAACTAATCCATCCAGATTCAAGCTCTAGACTTGACACATGTTCTCACATTTTCTTGGATATATTTTAGACTTCTCAATGATGTTCATTTCCTCGATCTCAATATGTGACGGCACAGTCTCCGATGCTCATAGGGGTAAGTATGTGTTTTGTATTTCTTATACAAAGAAAAAAGTGAGCATGACTAGTTGATGAGCGCATCTTCGGGAGTCTCACAACGATCAGCGTCACTTGACGCTCTCAGCTGCCCGCCACGTGTCGCGCTCTGGACGCTTCCTCCGGATTTTTTTCCGCACGCGTTTTCGGCTTTTAAACTGTATTTTTTTGACGTTTCGGTTTTTCACCAGTCTCCCTTAGCTTTTGGATAAAAAAACATTCAAAAAGAAAAACACGTTTTCTTTTTCTTTTCTTCCGCGAGAGTCACGATTTTGCTTCCGCGAGAGGCAAGGTTTTGCTTTCGTGAGAGTCATGGCCGTGCCTTTTGGAAACGAAATAAAATGCGTTTTCTGTTTTTTTTCTTCCATGAGAGGCACGGTTTTGCTTTCGCGAGAGGCATGGTTATACTTTCGCGAGAGTCACAGCCGTGTCTCTCGGAAACGGAAAAAACATCCGTGTTTTCCTTTTCATGAGAGGTACGGTTTTGCTTCCGCGAGAAGCACAGTTGTGCTTTCGCGAGAGACACAGAAAAAAAATATGTTTTCTATGTTTTTCTTTCACGAGAGGCACGGCCGTACTCCTTCGAAAACAAAAAAAATTCCTTTCGCGAGAGGCATGGTTTTGCTTCCGCGAGAGGCACGGGTATAATCCAACGAGAGGCACAGACGTGCCTCTTTCGGAAAGAAAAAACCCATACTTCCGGTTCAGTTTTTTTTGGTTTTTTTGTGAAAAAAAACTTTGTCAAATCCTATCAACATGGGATCTAGTTTTGAAAATCTCGGCGGAGGAATCCAACGATGAAATCGGTTCTAAATTTAGACGCGCGGTTTAAGAGATAAAACGTTTTGAATAAATGAATCTACGAAAAGGGAAAACTCTCATGTTGCGACATGTGGCGCATATGCAACACGTCACTCGTCACAACCTAAGAAGATGAGAGTGTTAGTACTCCTCAATTAGTGATTTTGAAAAAAAAAACCGTAAGACAAACAACGTGCTCGGACGTCTGGCCCAGGTGATATTGAAAAGCCAGTTTCCCGGCCCATGAGAGTGCCCGTGACCCGCAGATGCCCAACCATTCCAGAGCCCTAGCCCATCTGACTGCCACCATTTTCGCCCATCTCCAAACTTCACCTCGCCGCCGCCGAACACACCGGCCGCCATGGGTGAGCGCCTCATTCTACCAGCTCCTCCCCCTCTCCCGCGATCTCGCCGGTTAGCATTCTCGCGCGGACTCTTACGCCCCCGTTTCCGACGAACTCGTGGTTCGCAGGCGCCTACAGGTTCGCGTCGGAGCTATGGAAGAGGAAACAGCCGGACCTGACGAGGCTCGTGCAGCGGCCGGCGACCGTGCGCCGTCTCGGCACCGGGGCCAAGCAGGTTTGGCTTCCCTCTCGGATCCCACCCTCCCTCGTGTTCTTGATGCGAGTAGTGTTATTCTGCTGTATTTTTTGATCTGTGCGGCCGCGTCGCCGTTCGCCTGTGAAATGTGTCTGTGGGAAGACAGGTGCAGCTTTAGGTGACAAATGAATGGCACTTGGTTCTGGTGGATATCTGCACTATGCGGACCTATCGGCATTAATTTGGCATAAAGAAGCTCATCGAAACCCATAGCATTAGCATAAGGCCCATTTGCACATGGCAACCATTTTCATCTCTGGAAACAGTTTAAACAGCACAGCTCCTGCCATACTCTTAGAGCGACATCACCCAGAGGCCACTTAAACTGAAAAAAAGTAGGCGTTTGCGAATTGGAATTTGTATGATCAATTATGATAACAAGATGGAGACGGATTGGGTATGACTAGGCCCAGTGGCGGAGGCAGGAATGCTTAAAATATGATGTTGAGGGGGGCCCCTGCTGCACCCCCCCCCCCCCCCCCTGCCTCCGCCACTGAGTAGGCACTATCAGAAATTACAAGAACTCTGATTCTCTGACACAGACGTACATTTAACTCTAAAGTCTAAACTTGTTCTATCTGTGATTAAATTTTAAAGTTTACATACTATCGATGTTAGGCGTAAGAAAAAAGACAATTCTGATGTTTTTTTCAGAACTGATGATGTTTGTCTTTTTTATCACAGGTTGTATTTAGATTTCAAATTTTGAAACATTGGTAAGAGTAATTAACAAAAAATTAGAAGTATGTGTACAGAGTTTCTAGATTTGTTTTCTGGTAATGGATTAACTCACTGCATATATCTTGATGTAGGAAATCGATGTAGGTAAGGAGATGGTATTATAAAAAGGCTAGAGGTCTTATTGCTGAGAAGAAAAGTTGAGAACACATTTGCTACTTCTTTCCTTGTAATTAACAATATCAAGTTGTTTATCGTTGTAGCTTCACAAGCCTATTGAGGAGACCAAGGAAGGTATATACCCAAGTAGGATGCACTCCCAGAACCTGCCTGCCAAGATACGCATAGCGATGAAATCTTTCAATAACCAAAATCACAATCTGAAGGGGCTTGAGCCTTACACGCACAAGATTGGGTTGCCTGAATCACGAGCCTTATACACCGTGTTACGATCACCTCATATTGATAAGAAATCCAGGGAGCAATTCTCAACGCACGTGAAGAAATTATTTGTGGTTAAAAAGGCAGAGACACATGAGCTGGCTAAGAAGTTCTTTTGGTTAAAACGGCTTCGTGTACTGGGGGCTCAATATGAAGTCAATATTAGTTTCAAGACGCGCTTGGATAAAATGATTGGCTGCAGCAAAGGTGGTGGCCTGCTTAGACTGTAGTTCCAGGCCAAAACAGAAGGCAGACATAGGAGAAAGGAGGTAATAACAAGATAACAAAATGTTTCTCTTGTGGCTGTTGAATAATCCCATTATTGGAATTAATAATAGGTTGGTTAGCCGATGGACTAATTGGTTTTTGCTTGCTGGCCGCTTCCTTGTGTTGCAGGTACTAGAGCTGCTTCAGGTGATCTGAGCCTGAGGTTACAAACTATCCAACTTCTGTGGTTCTTAATTTCTCATCCTGGTTATATCTATCGCGGATAGAGCCATTTATGTATTTTGGAGATGATGCCGATAATAATATGTGGATTCTAGGCATTGTTGATTCTTGCGTGATCTGATTATAGTAACATCCTACTATTGTTTTAAACTGCGTTAGCCTGGATGTATGAGCTAGCATGAATGTCTGAATACATGGTTAATTAAGTAACTGAATCTGACTATGCGTATGTGGGCGAGAATTGGTTCACCTATAGCTAGCTCATAGCCTGGATGTATGAGCTAGCATGAATGTCTGAATACATGGGAAATTACAGTAAGCAGTTAATGTATTGTATGCTTGATTGAGTGCATCTTTCTGTGTTCCACGTCGTTTATGTAGTTTTGTTCATAGCGGAGAGATAGGTCTGATAACTATGTTAGATCCATCTGTAAGTAACTCCTGCAAATATGCATGTGTTGTAACCTGACAACAATGTGTAAATAAGTTTTGGATATATGCACGTGTCTCTGTCTGGAGTCCTCAATTTCCCTCATTTTCCGGTTAAATGGACATACCAGTATATCTCATGGTATTAATATGTAGCAGCATATAAGGACCACCAAACATTGAATTCATTAATTATCAGGATCACCGGTGGTGCGATCTGCTCTGGCCATTCACATGTATAAATATACAAGCCAAGGAATGTATACACATTGTGAATCCGGGCCGGGTGAGTTTAGTAAGACACCACTATAGCATAGAGCATGGGGCGAAGAGACAAGAAGCTTGAGGCTTGAGAGGTATCAGGACAAATATTGCTTTATCGCAACGGCACAGAGGAGGGCGCAATTCCCCAAATTGAGCAATAGGTCCTGATATGCCAAGTGATGAATGTTGCAAATCTGCTGGTCTCCAGCCTTCCAATTGGCTACTTCTCTAGAGCCTTGAAGATGTGACTTAGAGGATGTGTGGACTCATAGACGACAGCTCTGTATTCCTCAGTGAAGCGGTTCTCAGTCATCTCCTCTGCTCTTCTACAGTCTCGGGACGACACTGAACAGTCAGCCACTGCAGGCTTGTCACCACGCGTCAATTTAGCCTTTTTCTACCGAGCAATCTGGCAATCAAGGCGAAGCCTTTTTATACACTGACTTGGAACTGATCCTCGGCCCAATTTTTTTTTTTGAAACGAGGCAAAAGATTTGCCATTTTCATTGATTAAGAAGAAGAGAATTGCCCGGTTAATTGACGGAAAACCAGGCTAAAATCGATACAACTCAACCCACATGACATGGGCACCACCGGCCAACCTGGCCACCGACATGGGACACAAAGCTGCAAAGAAGAAAGGCACTCGCCGAGGAGCCGCAAGCGTCATCGTCATCACCGGTTGCCTTGAACGAGCGACTCCGACTTCACCATAGAGCTTCAACCTCGAAGCCAACCCGCAAACAGCTGCATAGAAGCCACGACGGCACATGCCACCGGATGGCCACACGCGCAAGCAACCGACAACTCCGACTTTGACGACGAGCCTCACCAGGGAAATATGCAGGACTTGCGCCGACCATGCCCTAAGAGCACCTCGGACACGCCAGGAAGAACCGTCTGTCGAAGTCCACGCCGCGACCCGAGCTCCTCTCGACGCCATCATCGTTGCCAAACAGAAACCAGCGCCCCGCCTCAGCAAACCACACGGCGAAGATGCCGCCATCCACGGCGAAGATGCCGCCATCCACCAGTCTCCCAGTCGTAGCCGGCTCCGAGACGATGCCCCCAAGGAGGAGAAAGACGCGAAGACGCCTCCATCGCCCGATCCAACGGATCTGAGGTTTCCCTCCGAAGCCCAAGCCGTGGGGAGGAGGAGCACACCTTCACGACGACGCTTCCAAGAAAGATCACGGCACCCGCGGGCACCGCCGTCGCCGGCTCCGAAGAAGGCCAGAGCAAAGATTTCTCCCGAAGATGCACCGACCACCTGCCACCACCGACCGCCGCCCACCCTCCACCACCTGCTGAGGCCGACCTCATTCTGGCCGCGGGATCCCACGATCCACCGCGACCAGACACGCACCACCCCCTGGCCGAAGCCGCCGTCCACCACCGCAGCACCACCATGGCTACCACCACCGCAGCGACCAAAGCCACATCGCGAAGCGCAGCATCCAGATCGATGCACCTCGCATCAGATCCAATCGGAGCTGCTCAGGCGAAGAAGCAGAGCAGCCAGCAGGCAGTCCCTCCATAGCACACCTCGCACCCTAGAGAAGCCCACCCGCCACGCTCAGCCGGTCACCGCGCCCGCCGCGCGCCTTCCGCCGTCGCGCCAGGCCGGTCACCGCGCCCCACGCGCACTAGCCAGAACCGAGCCGCCGCCGGGCGCACGCACGCCGTCCACGCCCAAGCCACGCTGGAGCCCGGGCCGAGGCCGCCGCCCCGGCGTCCCTTCCGCCGTCCGCAACCGACGCCAGATGCGCGCCGCCGAGCCGTCACCCCACGGCGCCAGAGCCGCCGCTGCAGGCCGGCCACGCCTGCACACCACCAGATCCGGGCGGGAGGGCCCTGGATCCGTCGCCCCCGCCGGAGGAGAGGAGCTCCAGCCCGCCGGCGAAGGGCTCGCGACGACCATGCGCTGGCGCCGCACGAGCCAGCCACGGGCTACCCGCGCCCTAGAGAAGAAGCCCCGCCGCCGCCGCTGCCACACGGCCTTTGCCCGGCGGAGCATCCCGGCGGCGGCGAGGGGGGAAGACGACGGCGGAAGCCGCTGCCGGTGGTGGCTCGGGTCTGCCGCCCGTGTCGCTCGTGCGGAGCGACGCGGGGGCCCTTTTTTCCCTCTCTAGATCCTCGGCCCAATTTAAGACACATGTAAATCAAAGCGACAAGCTAGGTGTGCAAATGTTACATCCTGGTAATATATGTGTGTTGTAACATGACAGCAATGTTAGATCGATGTGCAAATAAGCACTGGATATATGCATGTATCTCTGTCTGGGGTTTGAAATTTCTCTCGTTTTTTGGGTCAAATGGACATACTAGTATATCACTTTGTATCAAATATAGAGTAGTATATCAGGCCAACTAAGCATTGAATTCATTAATTATCAAAGACCGTTCTTGCGATCATAGAATCAATATAGGTGCGATTTGCTCTGGTCATTCACATAGTCACCGCACATTCCTGTTTATTGAAGTGTGCGGCCCATTATCAGAGAGACAACTACTCCTTGTTTCATAATAGCATGTATGTATGATCTATCATCGTTCGTATCTCCAACAAAACACAAAAGTAGCTTATTCCATTATGAAGAAAAAGTGGTGCCGAAACTCACTGGTGACAAGGGGATCTCACCGGGGAGCGGTTCAGATCTGCGGGCGCGGTTCAGTCATGATGCAGTGTCACACCGGGGAGCACCGTGTGCTCTCTGACGTGTACTATATTCCATGCCTCAAGAAGAAGATCATCAGCTTAGGCCAATTGGATGAAAATGGGTGCAGGTGTGCGGCTGGGGATGGTGTGATGACAGTGTGGGACCGTCAGAGAAGTGTACTTGCTCGTATGAAGCGAACTAGGAACCGAATGTACGTTCTGGATATTCAGCAAACTGAGCCTGTATGCCTGCTCTCCATGGGAGATTCAGAGGCGTGGCTTTGGCGCAAGCGGTATGGTCACGTAAATTTCCGTGCACTGAAGAGATGGTAGAAGGCATGCCTCTCATAGAACATGTGAACAAGATCTGCGAAGGGTGCATGATTGGCAAGCAGAAGAGGCACTCATTCCTAACCGAGGCAGTGTATGGAGCAGTGCAGCCCCTCGAGCTGGTACATGCAGATTTGCGTGGCCCGATTACTCTGGCTACACACAGCGAGAAATAGTATTTTATGTTGGTCGTGGATGATCACTCAAGGTACATGTGGGTTGCTTTTCTGCACACCAATGATGAGGCATTCAACGCCTTCTGTAAGTTCAAAACTGCTGCCGAGCTGGAGCGTGACCTGAAACTGAAAGGGGTGCGCACAGACAGAGGAGGAGAGTTCACCTCAACTGAATTTGTAGAGCAATGTGACCGGCGGGGGATCAAGCATTTTCTGACAGCGCCGTACTCACCTCAACAGAATGGTGTTGTTGAAAGGAGAAACCAGACTGTGGCGGGGACGGCGAGAAGCTTGATCAAAAGTATGGGAGTGCCAGGGAAATTTTGGGAAGAGGCTGCCGAACTAAGAATGTCACATTTTCTGACACCGAATGTGAGACAGCTGTGCATTTTTGGGTGTGTGGGTCATGTGAAGAAGGTGGGTCCAGGCATCACTAAGCTCTCAGATCGCAGCTCACAGATGATATTTGTCAGATATGAGCACTGGCGGAGCTAGGAAGAAAGTTAGGGTGGGTGGGGTGGGGGGGGGGGGGGGGGGGGCAAATGGTAAAACTGGCAGACCTGAGGGGGCCAAATACTAAATTTATACTCATCTAAATCCTCTAAAAAAATTCCTTCACACTTTTTGCTTAGGCTGGGGGGCCACAGCACCCCAGGAGCACACATAGCTCCGCCACTGGATATGAGCAAGGGTCCAAAGCGTACCGTATGTTCGATCCTGTCAAGAGAAAATTAGTGGTGTCATGTGTCTTTAAAGAAAGAGTATTTGACAAAAAACTACCATATTAGAGGTTGCCGTCTCACAGAACTACCACATTTAAAAAAGTGACAGGTAACTACCAAAAATTTCTAATTTTGTGATTAAAAACTACCACTTTTGAAAAATGACAGGTTTAGATGATTTAAACATATTTATGACATGCAGGACCCGTCCGTCAAGGCTGACGTGGCGGCAAAGGCAACTCTGTTAATTTTGACCAAATACCTCCTGTGCATGGGAGGGAAGCAGGTCAACTCCGGTGACACGCCCACCGTGAAGACGCCCCCGCCGCTCCTGACCGAGGAAGATGGTCCACAGGACGGCCCATCCTCGCACGCCCAGGACGACAACGAGGTGCGCGCGTCACCTGCCCGAGGTGCTTCGCCAAGGTGCTCGCACTGCAGGAGCTGTTCGCCATGGCTCTCGCACGTGCTGCAGGAGCTGCTCGTCGTGGTCCTCGCGCACTGCACCGAGCCTCGTGGCGGGCGGGAGCCTCAATGTCCCGTTCCAGCGGAAGGGGAGGAGGATGTTGCAGAGCTCTGGCTCACCCGCGGTCGTCGCAGGAGGCGAGAGGAGGCCGGAGCTGTGGTGATGCTGCTTGCGGCCGCTGCTACTGCTCCTATGCTAGAGGATGTTGCGGTGGTCTTTTTGGAGGTGGCGGCAAAGGACACGGCTTCGACGACCGAAACACGGCAGTGGCCACGGCCTCGGCGAGCACCTCGGACACCTCGACCTCCGCCGCGCTGTTGGACGCGGAGGGCATGGGGAACTTGACTGTGGCATGCACAGAGGCGGAGAGGTGGGCTAGGTCCTTCTCGGCGCGACACAGGGACCAAACCGCGAATGCGAGCCTGTTGTCATCTCGGCACCAGAGTGCGACCTGCGGCTCGGCGGCGAGGGCTTCCGGGATGAGCAGGAGCTCGGCGAGCGCGCCGAGGCAGGCGAGGCTCGTGGTGCTGTTGCTTGCAGCCGCCGCTGCTACTGCTCCTTGCCGCTGACCACGAGCTCCAGCTCGAAGGGAGGCCGGCGAGGGAGGCGGCAACAAGGCCTAGAGCTCGCAGCACCTCAGCTTCGCGTGCGGCTGCGCGGGCTTCTGCTCTGGCACCCTCTGGCATGGAAAGCCACCGGAGTGCAGGGCGGCAAAGGCCACCGGAGCATGAGGGGGTGACTGGGCGCCGGCTGAAAGCAGCATAGGATGATGCACAGGAGGTGTTTGGTAAAATGCCAAAGGAAGATACACAGAGGAGGAGGAAGAACGACGTGTGGGCCCCACCTGTCATAACGGTCAAAATAAACGAAGTTGACTTTGCCGCTACGTCAGCCCTGACGGGCGGGTCCCGCATGTCATAAACGTGTTTAAATCATCTAAACCGGTCAGTTTTTTTAAGTGATAGTTTTTAGTCACAAAATTAGAAATTTTTGGTAGTTATTAGTCACTTTTTTAAAAGTGATAGTTATGTGGGACGGCAACCCCTAATATGGTAGTTTTTTGTCAAATACTCTCAAGGAAGACAGGCGATAGGACTTGGGTGCTATTCCTGCTACAATTGACGATGATAACAACACTTTTGTCATCAGTATCCATCGCAGTTGGGTTCAGGCCTTGTAGCAGGGCAGAGCACGACAAACACGACAGGTGATTCAGGAAGAAGCTCAGCCGTGTGAAGGCCCATGGCTAGAATCAAAACCCGGCCATTTGGAGGGGCGGCGCCGATCCCGGTCGACTTGTCCCTGGGTTCTTTACCTGGAAGCGAGACACGGCAGACACCTTATTCAGAGCCATCGCAAGGACCATAGGGCAAGCGTCCATTGTCAGATGTGTATGATGAAACCATGCAAGTTGAGGATGCATACTCCGGCTTGTGTCTATTTGCTCTAGATGAACCAAGCAACTATAAAGAGGCATAGAAGGACACAAATTGACAGAGAGCCATGAAGGAGGAGCTAGACTCAATTGTTGGAAATAACACATGGCAGCTATGTTATCTTCCAGAAGGCCATAAACCGATTGGATTGAAGTGGGTCTTTAAACTAAAAAAGGATTCAATGGGCAAGGTGGTGAAGCACAAACCTAGATTTGTTGCAAAAGGCTATGTGCAAAGGTAGGGGAAAGACTTTGAAGAGGTGTTTGCCCCTGTTGCGAGACTTGAGTCTATCCGATTGCTAGTGGCGTTGGCAGAACAGGAAGGATGGAAACTACATCATATGGATGTCAAGTCGGCATTTCTCAATGGTGATTTAGTTGAGGAGGTGTATGTCTCGCAGCCACCTGGTTTTGAAACTGCTGGAGAGGAAGGAAAAGTGTGCAGACTAAAGAAAGCTTTGTATGGTCTCCATCAGGAACCTAGGGCGTGGAATTCCAAACTGGGCCAAACTTTGAATAAGCTGGGATTTGAGAGATGCCCATCTGAACATGCAGTCTACAAAAGGAGAGAGGGTAACAGTTTGCTTCTTGTGGGCGTCTATGTTGACGACTTAATAATCACAGGAAATATTGACACTGATATACTGAATTCAAGAGGCGAATGAAGAGCACGTTTAGTATGAGTGATCTTGGACTGCTGAGTTACTATTTGGGCATTGAGGTGTCTCAGACAGAAAATGGCATCATTTTGTCTCAATCTGGTTATGCAAGAAAGATGCTGGAGAAGATGGGAATGATAGGTTGCAACCCAGGCAATACTCCAATGGAAGCAAAATTGAAACTGAGCAAGACAAGTGTCAACTGAATTCAGAAGCATGGTGGGTGGCCTTCGTTATATTGTGCACACACGCCCGGATATATGTTATGTCGTGGGCATTGTCAATCGCTTTATGGAGAGACCGACAACAGAGCACATGGCAGCCGTAAAGCACATCATGACATATGTCAAAGGCACCATCGCAGATGGTTGTTTCTATGAGTTCAGAGAAGGCAAGAACTCACATCTGCTGGGCTATTCTGACAGTGACATGGCAGGTGACATTGATGATCGAAAGAGTACAATAGGAGTGTCGTTCTACCTGGGTACCTGCCCGATCAGCTGGGTGTCACAGAAACAGAAGACAGTAGCATTATCTTCATGTGAAGCATAATTCATTGCTGCT
Organism: Triticum aestivum; assembly: GCF_018294505.1. NCBI lineage: Eukaryota > Viridiplantae > Streptophyta > Magnoliopsida > Poales > Poaceae > Triticum > Triticum aestivum. Next base: position 24,013,918 of record NC_057800.1, on the reverse strand, counting down.
ACTTCTGCTTCTTGCCAAAGAATTTGGCTATCCAGGTTGCCGTTTGAACTGCTCGACAAGGAACCGAGCAAGGTATCACTGAGAATTGACAATCAGTCTGCAATTGTTTTGGGAAAAAATCCAGTGCTCCATGACAGGAGTAAACACATTGATACTCGCTTTCATTTTGTGAGAAATTGTGTTGAAGATGGAAAGATATCAGTGGAGCATGTACGAACGGATGATCAGTTGGCAGACATTCTAACCAAGCCTCTGGGAAGGATCAAGTTCTTGGAACTAAAGGGAAGGATCAGGATGCAGATTGGACGACAGGCTCCAAAAGGTTAAGGAGGTGAAATGTGAGAATTAACCTTGTTGTTTCCCGTTATAGTTTTATCTTCTAGCTGTTGTTTTTCATAAGCGTCAGTGTACGCATTTAGTCTGATCCTGAAGCGTGCTAGTTCATGGTGTGGTCGTGAGGTTTTATCTTTTCAGGGCTCTGGCATGCTTAGCGCCAGACTTAGTCGTAGCGTTTTACTTGTTGTAATCGTGCGGCATACCGGCCACGATTCGGTCCGTAGGATGACGTGGGTCAAACAGATCGTGGGCGTTGTGGATGCTCGAGTTTGATACGCATCTGAATAAAATCAAGGAAACAGAAAACACACATTTTTCACGCGTCGCAAAACTGGGTCTCCTCTCTGTTTTCTGTCCGTCAGAGTTCATCAGAGTTGGAGACTGAATCCACCATCGTGTGAGTGTGTTTTGATCTGGGAAGCACTGACATCTGTGAATAAAATTTGAAGTTTACATACTATCGATGTAGGCGTAAGAGAAGAAAGAGAATTCTGATGGTCTTTTCAGAACTGATGATCTTTGTCTTTTTTATCACAGGTTGTATTTAAACGTAAAAGTTTGAAACATCGGTAGATTAATTAACAAAAAATTATAAGTCTGTGTACGCAATTTCTAGATTTGACTTCTGGTAATGGATTAAGTCACTGCATATATCTCGATGTTGCAAAGGAGATGGTATTATAAAAAGGCTAGAAGTCTTATTGCGGAGAAGAAAAGTTGAGGACACATTTGCTACTTCTTTTCTTGTAAATTAACAATACCAAGTTGTTTATCGTTGTAGCTTCACAAGCCTATTGAAGAGATCAAGGAAGATATATACCCAAGTAGGATGCACTCCTAGAACCTGCCTGCCAAGATACGCATAGTGATGAAATCTTTCAATAACCAAAAACACAATGTGAAGGGGCTTGAGCCTTACACACGCAAGATTGGGTTGCCTGAATCACGAGCCTTGTACACCGTGTTACGATCACCTCATATTGATAAGAAATCCAGGGAGCAATTCTCAAGGCACGTGAACAAAGTATTTGTGGTTAAAACGACAGACACATGAGCAGCCATAGGTAAAAGGAGGTAATAATAAGATGACGAAATTTTTCTCTTGGGCAATTGAATTATCTCTTGATTGGAATAAATCATATGTTAGTTAGTCGATGGATGTTTTTTTGCTTGTTGGCTGCTTTCTTGTGTTGCAGGTACTAGAACTGCTTCAAGTGGTCTGAGCCTGGAGGTTACAAACTATCCAACCTCCATGGATCTTAATTTTTGATACTGGTTATATCTATCGTCGATGGAACCATGCATGTATTTTTTAGGTGATGCCGATAATAATATGTGGATTTAAGTGTCCGATTCTTGCGTTATCTGATTATAGTAACATATCCTCTTATTCTGCCTTAGCCTGAGTATATGAGCTAGCATGAATGTCTAAATGCATGGGAAATTACGTAACCGAATCTAACTATCTATATGTGGATGAGAATTGATTCACCTATAATTGGCTAATGTCAAATGCATATTGCATTGACACAGTCTGTTACAGTAAGCTGTTGCTCCTCTGGTGTATTGGTATGTTCAATTAAGTACATGTGTGATCCATGTGATTTATATAATCTACTCCCTCCGTTCCAAATTACTTGTCTTGGACTTGTCTAGATACAGATGTATCTAGACTCATTTTAATGCTAGATACCTCCGTATCTAGACAAATCTAAGACAAGTAATTTGGAACGGAGGGAGTAATTCATAGTGGAGAGACAATGCAAATTGTCCATGATCCGATAACAATGTTAGATCCATCTCCTAGAGATATGCATGTTCTGTAATCTGACAGCAATGTTAGATCGATGCATAATTAGTTCTGGATAAACACACACGTGTCTCTCTCTGGAATCCGAAATTTCTCTCATTTTTCTGTCAAATGGACATAGCTGATATATCACTTGCTATTAAATGTGGAGCAGCATATAAGGCCAACCAAGCATTGAATTCATTGATTGTCAGTGTGATTTGCTCCAGTCATTCACATGTATAAATATACAAGCCAAGAAATGCACAGTCTGAGAATCTGAGCTAGGTGAGTTTAGTAAGGTAGCGAAAATATACATGGTCAGAAATGCATACATTCTCTTGAAAATCTGGACTATGTGAGTTTAGTAAGACACCACTAAAGCACAGAGCATGGTGGGTTTGTGTGCGGTGGGGGGGGGGGGGGGGGGGGTAGAACCTTGGACTTGAGAGGTATCTGGACAAACATTGTTTTATTGCAACGTCAGAGAAGTGCCAGTGGGTCAACAAATTAAGCAAGAGAGCCACACAGGTCAAATAACCAATGGTACGAATATGTTGGCCTCCACCCGTTTGTCTGACCGCTTCTTTTCAGCCTTCAAGATGTGACTAAGAAAATGCGCGGAGTCATCGCCGACAGTTCCATATTGCTTAGTGAGGTGATTCTCAGGTATCTCCTCTGCTCTTGTGTTGTGCTCTAAAGTTGTGTCCTCACACATCACAAGACACTATGAGCTGACCACCAACAACCATAAACAAGATAATAGCCAGTAACTAAAGCAGTTAGTCAGTGTTTGTACCAAGCAATCTAGCAATCAAAAGGAACAAGAAGTACATTGGCAGAGGAACATTTGCATATTATTGTAACATTCAAATGTGATGTAGAAACATTTACTGCATAGTAAGCACATGTATTTCACCCATAAATGCAATTTCAGTACAGAAAGGGTCCACACAGAAACAGGGGTGCAGATTTACTACTAACTAGAGGCCAACATGAAAAAAATGCAACTTGCCAGAAACATATCAGTAGTACAAGAAAGATGCATAACATTTAGCGAAGATTCCAAGTTACTCACTTTTGAAGCCTCTACAAATAGATCCTTGATCCAATAAGGCACACAGAAATCAAAACTACAGATAAAGTATATGCAAATATTACCTGGGACTCGTCAATTTGTGTGAATGACAACTTCCAGAGTTGCTAACAATACTCGGTATTGTGCGAGCGGTAAACGTCTTACCCTTGTCGAGGGCGACGTGTTCACGTTATATAGCAGGGGAGCCAAAACCCTAGATGGCTTTACATGCGGTTTGAGAGAGAGAGATAAGAGAGAATCTAAGATACATCTTGAGAGAGAAGAAATGAGGAGATGGTTACAAGAATATCTCCATACAAACTACCTCCTAGCCTTATCTCTAATATGTACCGAACAGATATCCCATGACACATATATGTACCTCATATGATGGTGTTTAACACCCCCCTTAATCACAACTTCATCAGGTTGAGATTATGCTTAAATTCTTCAAAGCTTCTGATAGGCAAGGCTTTAGTAAACCCATCTGCAACTTGATCTCTGTGTTCTAGCATGAAAGACTGGATTTGCAGATAAGTAGGTAGCACCAAGATTATCACACCACAAACATGGAGTTTGAGAACTTCGGATACCAAGTTCCTTTAGCATTGATTGAACCCATATGATTTCAGCTGTGGCATTTGCTAATGCCTTGTACTCTGCCTCTGTGCTAGACCTAGACACTGTGGCCTGTTTTCTTGCACACCATGAAATCAAGTTTGGTCCAAAAAATATTGCAAATCCGCCAGTAGAGCGCATGTCATCCAGACAGCCTGCCCAATCAGAATCAGAGAAAGCACTAACAAGAGTTGAGGATGACTTGCTAAAACTAAGACCAATGCTCAAAGTATGTTTGACATATCTGACAATGCGTTTTGCAGCAGTCCAATGCACAGTGGTAGGAGCATGCAGAAACTGACATACCTTGTTGACAGCAAAAGAGATATCAGGCCTTGTTAGAGTCAAGTACAGTAGTGCACCTACCAAACTCATGTACTTTGTACTGTCCTCTTGATTCAAGAGTTGCCCTTCTGTGAGAGATAGCTTTTCTAAGCTAGATAATGGAGTGAAGGAGGGTTTACAACCTTGCAAGCCTGCCTTTCTTACCAAATCAGTTGCATACTTATCTTGAGAGAGATGAAGTCCACCCTTGTGTTTCTTCACCTCAATTCCAAGGAAAAAATGCAAACCTCCAAAATCCTTGAGCGCAAATTCTGCACTTAAATCCTTCAACAATGATGCAATGGCCTCACTAGATGAACTTGTAACAATAATATCATCAACATAGATGAGAATATATATGCATGTATTGAGCTTATTGTAAATGAACAGTGAGGTATCTGACTTGGAAGGGACAAAACCAAGTGATTGCATCTTGTGACTAAGACGGGAATACCACTCCCTTGGGTCTTGCTTCAAGCCATAGAGTGCTTTATCAAGTTTGCACACAAACGAGGGATTAGACTTGCTCTCAAACCCAGGAGGCTGTTTCATATACACCTCTTCTTCTGGAACACCATGGAGAATCGCGTTCTGTACATCTAGCTGTCTGAGACTCCATCCTCTAGAAACAGCAATAGACAGAACAAGGCGAATGGTGGCAACTTTTACAACTGGACTAAATGTATCCTCATAATCAATACCACATCTCTGTTTAAAGCCTTTTGCAACAAGCCTAGCCTTGTATCTATCAATAGTTCCATCAGATTTTCTCTTAACTCTGAACACCCACTTGCAATCTATAAGATTTTTACCTTGCCTTGGGGGAACCAAATGCCATGTTTCATTTTTCTTCAGTGCCACATATTCTTCCATCATTTCTTTTCTCCATTTTTCATCTCCAAGTGCCTCATACAGAGTTCTTGGTTCAGCATGTTCATCAGTAGAACAAACGAGGCCATATTTGCTTAGATTTTTGTAATTAAGGGGTTGAGTTACACCTTTTTGTAACCATGTGAGCCGCTTAGACAGCACTGCTAAATCAGCCGGCGCAGAAGATCCGGAGCCGCGCACAGGAGTCTCTGGTGCAGGTGATCCCGAGGCAGATTCACCTGGCACCCGCACCAGATCCTCTGTGGCTTGCTACCTCTTGATCACAACGTTGGATTTCCTTGAAGAGGAAAGGATGATGCAGCAAGGTAGCGTAAGTATTTCCCTCAGTTTTTGAGAACCAAGGTATCAATCCAGTAGGAGGCTACGCGCGAGTCCCTCCTACCTGCACAAAACAAACAGCTCCTCACAACCAACGTGATAAGGGGTTGTCAATCCCTTCACAGTCACTTAGAGAGTGAGATCTGATATATATGATAAGATAATATTTTTGGTATTTTTTGTGATAAAGATGCAAAGTAAAAAATAAAAGCAAAGTAAATAAATAAGTATTGGAAGATTAATATGATGAAGATAGACCCGGGGGCTATAGGTTTCACTAGTGGCTTCTCTCAAGAGCATAAGTATTTTACGGTGGGTGAATGAATTACTGTTGAGCAATTGACAGAATTGAGCATAGTTATGAGAGTATCTAGGTATAATCATGTATATAGGCATCACGTCCGAGAGAAGTAGACCGACTCCTGCCTGCATCTACTACTATTACTCCACTCATCGACCGCTATCCAGCATGCATCTAGAGTATTAAGTTCATGGAAACAGAGTAACGCCTTAAGCAAGATGACATGATGTAGAGGGATAAATTCATGCAATATGATAAAAACCCCATCTTGTTATCCTCGATGGCAACAATACAATACGTGCCTTGCTGCCCCTACTGTCACTGGGAAAGGACAGCGCAAGATTGAACCCAAAGCTAAGCACTTCTCCCATTGCAAGAAAGATCAATCAAGTAGGCCAAACCAAACTGATAATTCGAAGAGACTTGCAAAGATAACCAATCATACATAAAAGAATTCAGAGAAGATTCAAATATTTTTCATAGATAATCTTGATCATAAACCCACAATTCATCAGTCTCAACAAACACACCGCAAAAAGAAGATTACATCGAATAGATCTCCACAAGAGAGGGGGAGAACTTTGTATTGAGATCCAAAAAGAGAGAAGAAGCCATCTAGCTAATAACTATGGACCCAAAGGTCTGAGGTAAACTACTCACACTTCATCGGAGAGGCTATGGTGTTGATGTAGAAGCCCTCCGTGATGGATGCCCCCTCCGACGGAGCTCCGAAATAGGCCCCAAGATGGGATCTCGTGGATACAGAAAGTTGCGGCGGTGGAATTAGGATTTTCGCTCCGTATCTGATCGTGTGGGGGTACGTAGGTATATATAGGAGGAAGGAGTACGTCGGTGAAGCAACAGGGGGTCCACGAGGGTGGAGGGCGCGCCTAGGGGGGGTAGGCACGCCCCCTACCTCGTGGCCTCCTCATTTGTTTCTTGACGTAGGGTCCAAGTCTCCTGGATCATGTTCATTCCGAAAATCACGTTCCCGAAGGTTTCGTTCCGTTTGGACTCCGTTTGATATTCCTTTTCTGCGAAACTCTGAAATAGGCAAAAAAACATCAATTCTGGGTTGGGCCTTCGATTAATAGGTTAGTCCCAGAAATAATATAAAAGTGGATAATAAAGCCCAATAATGTCCAAAACAGTAGATAATATAGCATGGAGCAATCAAAAATTATAGATACGTTGGAGACGTATCAAGCATCCCCAGGCTTAATTCCTACTCGTCCTCGAGTAGGAAAATGATAAAAAAGATAATTTTGATGTGGAGTGCCACTTGGCATAATTTCAATGCAATTATCCTTAATTGTGGTATGAATATTCAGATTCGAAAGATTCAAGATAAAAGTTCATATTGACATAAAAATAATAATACTTCAAGCATACTAACTAAGAAACTATGTCTTCTCAAAATAGCATGGCCAAAGAAAGTTCATCCCTACAAAATCATATAGTTTAGTCATGCTCCATTTTCGTCACACAAGAATGCTCTCATCATGCACAACTCCGATGACAAGCCAAGCAATTGTTTCATACTTTAGTAATCTCAAAGCTATAAACTTTCACATAATATATGAGCGTGAGCCATGGACATAGCACTATGGGTGGAATAGAATATGATGATGGGGGTTATGTGGAGAAGACAAAAAAAGGAGATAGTCTCACATCAACGAGGCTAATCAATGGGCTATGGAGATGCCCATCGATTGATGTTAATGCAAGGAGTAGGGATTGCCATGCAACGGATGCACTAGAGCTATAAATGTATGAAAGCTCAACAAAAGAAACTAAGTGGGTGTGTATCCAACTTGCTTGCTCACGAAGACCTAGGGCACTTGAGGAAGCCCATTTTTGTAATATACAAGCCAATTTCTATAATGAAAAATTCTCACTAGTATATGAAAGTGACAAAACAAGAGACTCTCTATCATGAAGATTATGGTGCTACTTTGAAGCACAAGTGTGGCAGATGATAGTAGCATTGTCCCTTCTCTCTTTTTCTCTCATTTTTTCCTTTTTTTTTCTTTTTTTGGGCCTTTTCTTTTTTATGGAATTTCTCTTTTTTGGGCCTTCTCTTTTTTATGGCCTTTCTCTCTTTTTATTTATTTATTCCTCACTTGGGACAATGCTCTAGAAAATGATGATCACCACACTTCTATTTATTTACAACTCAATGATTACAACTTGATACTAGAACAAAGTATGACTCTATATGAATGCCTTTGGCGGTGTACCGGGATATGCAATGAACCAAGAGTGACATGTATGAAATAATTATGACTGGTGGCCTTGCCACAAATACTATGTCAACTACATGATCATGCTAAGCAATATGACAATGATGAATGTGTCATGATAAACGGAATGGTGGACAGTTGCATGTCAATATATCTCGGAATGGCTATGAAAATGCCATAATAGGTAGGTATGGTGGCTGTTTTAAGAAAGATATAAGGAGGTTTATGTGTGAAAGAGCGTATCATATCACGGGGTTTGGATGCACCGGCGAAGTTTGCACCAACTCTCAATGTGAGAAAGGGCAATGCACGGTACCGAAGAGGCTAGCAATGATGGAAGGGTGAGAGTGCGTATAATCCATGGACTCAACATTAGTCATAAAGAACTCACATACTTATTGCAAAAATCTACAAGTCATCAAAAACCAAGCACTACGCGCATGCTCCTAGGGAGATAGATTGGTAGGAAAAGACCATCGCTCGTCCCCGACTGCCACTCATAAGGAGGACAATCAAAGAACACCTCATGTTTCAAATTTGTTACACAACGTTTACCATACGTGCATGCTACGGGACTTGCAAACTTCAACACAAGCATTTCTCAAATTCTCAACTACTCAACTAGCATGACTTTGATATTATTACCTCCATACCTCAAAACAATCATCAATCATCAAACATCTCCTAGTATTCAAAACACTCATAAGAAAGTTTTTACTATTCCTGCATACCAAGCATGTTATGATTATTTAAAAAATTACCATGCTATTTAAGACTCTCAGAATAATTTAAGTGAAGCATGAGAGATCAATAGTTTCTATAAAACAAATCCACCACCGTGCTCTAAAAGATATAAGTGAAGTACTAGGGCAAAACTATATAACTCAGAAGATATAAGCGAAGCACGTAGAGTATTCTAACAAATTCCAAATCATGTATGGATCTCTCAAAAGGTGTGTACAACAAGGATGATTGTGTTAAACTAAAAAGCAAAGACTCAAATCATAAAAGACGCTCCAAGCAAAATACATATCATGTGGTGAATAAAAATATAGCTCCAAGTAAAGTTACCAATAGAAGTAGACGAAAGAGGGGATGCCTTCCGGGGCATCCCCACGCTTTGGCTTTTAGGTGTCCTTAGATTATCTTGGGGGTGCCATGGGCATCCCCAATCTTAGGCTCTTGCCACTCCTTGTTCCATAATCCATCAAATCCTTATCCAAAACTTGAAAACTTCACAACACAAAACTCAAAGTAGAAAATCTCGTGAGCTCTGTTAGCGAAAGAAAACAAAAAACCACTTCAAGATACTGTAATCAAGTCATTATTCATTTATATTGGTGTTAAACCTATTGTATTCCAACTTCTCTATCGTTTATAAACTATTTTACTAGCCATAGATTCATCAAAATAAGCAAACAACACACGAAAAACAGAATCTGTCAAAAATAGAACAGTCTGTAGTTATCTGTAGCTAGCGCAAGATCTGGAACACCAAAAATTCTAAAATAAATTGCTGGACGTGAGGAATTTATCTATTAAACATCTGCAAAAATAATTAACTAAATATCACTTTCCATATAAAAATGGCTGCAGTTCTCATGAGCGCTAAAGTTTCTGTTTTTTACAGCAAGATTAACAAGACTTTCCCCATGTCTTCCCAACGGTTCTACTTGGCACAAACACTAATTAAACACAAAAAAATACAACCAAAACAGAGGCTAGATAAATTATTTATTACTAAACAGGAGCAAAAAGCAAGGAATAAAAATAAAATTGGGTTGCCTCCCAACAAGCGCTATCGTTTAATGCTCCTAGATAGGCATAAAAAGCAAGGATAGATCTAGGTATTGCCATCTTTGGTAGGCAATCCATAAGTGGATCTCATAATAGATTCATAAGGTAATTTAATTTTCTTTATAGGAAAGTGTTCCATGCCTTTCCTTAACGGAAAATGGAATCTAATATTTCCTTCCTTCATATCAATAATTGCACCAATCGTTCTAAGGAAAGGTCTACCAAGAATAATAGGACATGAAGGATTGCAATCTATGTCAAGAACAATAAAATCTACGGGCACATAATTCCTATTTGCAACAATAAGAACATCATTGATTCTTCCCATAGGTTTCTTAATAGTGGAATCCGCAAGGTGCAAGTTTAAAGAGCAATCATCAAAACCACGGAAACCTAACAAATCACACAAAGTCTTTGGAATCATGGAAACACTAGCACCCAAATCAACACAAAGCATAGAACTCATGATCTTTAATTTTAATTTTAATAGTTGGTTCCCACTCATCATAAAGTTTTTTAGGGATAGAAACTTCCAACTCAAGTTTTTCTTCATAAGATTGCATCAAGGCATCAACGATATGTTTAGTAAATGCTTTATTTTAACTATAAGCATGAGGAGAATTTAGCACGGATTGCAACAAGGAAACACAATCAATCAAAGAGCAATTTTCATAATTAAATTCCTTGAAATCCAAAATAGTGGGTTTATTAATATCTAGGGTTTTTATTTCTTCAATCCCATTTTCATCAAATTTAGCATCAAGACCTAAAAACTCCGAATTTTTGGAACGCCTTCTAGGTAAAGGTGGATCATAATCAGTCCCATCATTATCAAGATTCATATTGCAAAACAAAGATTTAATAGGGGACACATCAATAACTTTTAGATCTTCATCTTTATTTTCATAGGAACTAGAAGAACACACTCTTATAAAGGCATCTTTCTTAGCACGCATCCTAGCAGTTCTTTCTTTGCACTCATCAATGGAAATTCTCCTGGCTTTGAGAGACTCATTGATATCATGCTTAGGAGGAATAGATCTAAGCTTTAAAGAATCAACATCAAGAGAAATTCTATCAACGTTCCTAGCCAAATCATCAATCTTAAGCAGTTTTTCTTCAATCAAAGCATTGAAATTCTTTTGCGAAGTAATAAATTATTTAATATTAGATTCAAAATCAGAGGGTATCTTATTAAAATTTCCATAAGAATTGTTGTAGGAATTACCATAATTATTTGAGGGATTATTAGGATAAGGCCTAGGATTAAAGTTTCCTCTATATGCGTTGTTACCAAAATTATTCCTACCAACAAAATTCACATCCAAAGATTCATTATTATTCTCAATGAAAGTAGACAAAGGCATATCATTAGGATCAGAAGAAACACTTTTATTAGCAAATAATTTCATAAGTTCATCCATCTTTCCACTCAAAACATTAATTTCTTCTATCGCATGCACTTTTTTATTAGAAGATCTTTTAGTATGCCATTGAGAATAATTAACCATAATATTATCTAGGAGTTTAGTAGCTTCTCCTAAAGTGATTTCCATAAAAGTGCCTCCCGCGGCCGAATCTAAAAGATTTTTAGAAGCAAAATTCAATCCGGCATAAATTTTTTGTATAATCATCCACAAATTCAAACAATGAGAAGGGCAATTATGTATCATTAATTTCATCCTCTCCCAAGCTTGTGCAACATGTTCATGATCAAGTTGCTTAAAATTCATAATATCGTTTCTAAGAGAGATGATCTTAGCGGGAGGAAAATACTTAGAGATAAAAGCATCTTTGCACTTGTTCCAAGAATCAATACTATTTTTAGGCAAAGATGAAAACCAAGCTTTAGCACGATCTCTAAGAGAAAAAGGAAATAGCTTCAATTTAACAATGTCATTGTCCACATCTTTCTTCTTTTGCATATCACACAAATCAACGAAGCTATTTAGATGGGTAGCGGCATCTTCGCTAGGAAGGCCGGACAACGGTTCTTTCATGACAAGATTCAGCAAAGCGGCATTAATTTCACAAGATTCAACATCGGTAAGAGGAGCAATCGGAGTGCTAATAAAATCATTGTTGTTGGTATTGGTAAAGTCACACAATTTAGTGTTATCTTGAGCCATCGTAACAAGCAAGCAATCCAACACACAAGCAAACAAGAAACGGGCAAAAAGAAGCAAATAGAGAAAGAGATGGAGGATAGAGAAAGAGGGCGAATAAAACGGCAAGGGTGAAGTGGGGGAGAGGAAAACGAGAGGCAAATGGCAAATAATGTAATGCGAGAGATAAGGGTATGTGATGGGTACTTGGTATGTTGACTTTTGCGTAGACTCCCCGGCAACGGCGCCAGAAATCTTCTTGCTACCTCTTGAGCACTGCGTTGGATTTCCTTGAAGAGGAAAGGATGATGCAGCAAAGTAGCGTAAGTATTTCCCTCAGTTTTTGAGAACCAAGGTATCAATCCAGTAGGAGGCTACGCACGAGTCCCTCGTACCTGCACAAAACAAATAGCTCCTCGCAACCAACGCGATAAGGGGCTGTCAATCCCTTCACGGTCACTTACGAGAGTGAGATCTGATATATATGATAAGATAATATTTTTGGTATTTTTGTGATAAAGATGCAAAGTAAAATAAAAGCAAAGTAAATAAATAAGTATTGGAAGATTAATATGATGAAGATAGACCCGGGGGCCATAGGTTTCACTAGTGGCTTCTCTCAAGAGCATAATTATTTTACGGTGGGTGAACGAATTACTGTTGAGCAATTGACAGAATTGAGCATAGTTATGAGAGTATCTAGGTATGATCATGTATATAGGCATCACGTCCGAGACAAGTAGACCGACTCCTGCCTGCATCTACTACTATTACTCCACTCATCGACCGCTATCCAGCATGCATCTAGAGTATTAAGTTCATGGAAACAGAGTAACGCCTTAAGCAAGATGACATGATGTAGAGGGATAAATTCATGCAATATGATAAAAACCCCATCTTGTTATCCTCGATGGCAACAATACAATACGTGCCTTGCTGCCCCTACTGTCACTGGGAAAGGACACCGCAAGATTGAACCCAAAGCTAAGCACTTCTCCCATTGCAAGAAAGATCAATCTAGTAGGCCAAACTAAATTGATAATTCGAAGAGACTTGCAAAGATAACCAATCATACATAAAACAATTCAGAGAAGATTCAAATATTGTTCATAGATAATCTTGATCATAAACCCACAATTCATCGATCTCAACAAACACACCGCAAAAAGAAGATTACATCGAATAGATCTCCACAAGAGAGGGGGAGAACTTTGTATTGAGATCCAAAAAGAGAGAAAAAGCCATCTAGCTAATAACTATGGACCCGAAGGTCTGAGGTAAACTACTCACACTTCATCGGAGAGGCTATGGTGTTGATGTAGAAACCCTCCATGATGGATGCCCCCTCCGACGGAGCTCCGGAACAGGCCCCAAGATGGGATCTCGTGGATACAGAAAGTTGCGGCGGTGGAATTAGGTTTTTGGCTCTGTATCTGATCGTTTGGGGGTATGTAGGTATATATAGGAGGAAGGAGTACGTCAGTGGAGCAACAGGGGGCCCACGAGGGTGGAGGGCGTGCCTGGGGGGGGGGGTAGGCGCCCCCCTACCTCGTGGCCTCCTCCTTTGTTTCTTGACGTAGGGTCCAAGTCTCCTGGATCATGTTCGTTCCAAAAATCACGTTCCCGAAGGTTTCATTCTTTTTGGACTCCGTTTGATATTCCTTTTCTGCGAAGCTCTGAAATAGGCAAAAAACAACAATTCTGGGCTGGGCCTCCGATTAATAGGTTAGTCCCAAAAATAATATAAAAGTGGATAATAAAGCCCAATAATGTCCAAAACAGTAGATAATATAGCATGGAGCAATAAAAAATTATAGATACGTTGGAGACGTATCATGGCTTCAGCACGTGATGGCGAAGTTGTATCAGCCGCAGAAGGTCCTGGCTCACCAGCCGGCTCATCATGAGCTAATGATTGCACGGGGCCACGAGGATCAGCACCAAAGCTCGCGCCCTCCTGGCTGGTCGGGTCAGCGCTAGATCCCGCGCCTGGGGCCGCCGCTTGTAGCAATGCGGTTGGTCGGGGAAGCGCACACCACCCACTCCACTGGGACGCCGCCGCGTGGCATCAGGCGAGCCGCCAGCCGAGGGCTGGTCCGCACGCGCGGCAGATTCCGTCGCTGGTAGGTCTGGCGCGTCTGCTAGCGCTGATACCGAAGAGGATCTTCTGGACTGCAGCCGGTTCGGCATCGATCCCAAGGAGGATTTGTTCCACAAATCTGGACACAGCCAATATGGCACTTGGGGGCCATTTTCTTCATCATTTTTTCGCTGGTTGTTCCTGCGACATCACCAGAGAACTCGGTTGCACCATTAGGAGGGTTAGTCGGCATTGAATCATCACAAGTAATTCCCCCATGATCAAGGACGATGAGAGAAGAAGGCAAGAGTAGAATTTCTTTGCGAAGTAAGGCACCGGCGTTGGGATGAAGATCAGCGAAAGGAAACTTTGTTTCATCAAAAACAACATCACGGGAGATATAAACTCGCCCCATAGACACATCTAGGCACTTGACACCTTTCTGTTGGGCGCTATACCCAAGAAATACACATTGCTTTGACCGAAACATAAGTTTGCATTGATTGTATGGACGAAGATTAGGCCAACATGCACACCCAAAAACACGAAGAGACGTGTAGTCAGGTTTGGTGTGGAGTAGCCGTTCTACTGAAGTTTCATTATTGATAACATGACTAGGAAGCATGTTAATGATGTGAACGACAGTGAGAAAAGGCTTCATCCCAGAATTTCAAAGGCATGGAGGTGCCAGCTAAGAGAGCTAGACTGACCTCAATAATGTGCATGTGCTTGCGTTCAGCAGAGCCGTTTTGTTGGTGAGCGTGGGGGCACGACACATGGTGAGAGATGCCGAGAGTTTGAAAGAAAGAGTTTAATTTCTCATACTCTCCGCCCCAGTCTGATTGGACAACAAGTATCTTGCTGTAAAATTGGCGTTCAACGAGTGCTTGAAAGTTCTTAAAAACTTGAAAGACATTGGATCTTTTCTTAAGAAGATAAATCCAGAAAAATTTACTGTAGTCATCAATGAAACTCACATAGTACGTATGTCTACCTACTGAGTTGGGGGCAGGCCCCCAAACATCTGAAAAAATTAATTGCAATGGTTTGGTAGACACACTAGTGGATATAGGATAGGGTAGCTGATGACTCTTAGCTCGTTGACAGGAATCACAAATAGTTTCAATATTGCGCTCACCAACAAACGGGAGCTTATCCTTTCTAAGTAATTTTTCAACTAAAGAAAAAGAAGCATGTCCTAGACGATCAAGCCATCGTTTGGACGAAAGCTTGATAGCACCAAAAGCTTGTTTATTCAGTCTCCTAAGCTCCAGAATCAACGGGTAGAGTCCACGAACGCATCTACATCGATAGAGAATTCTCTTCGTCACCTGATCCTTGATCAAAAAGAAGTAAGGGTGAAACTCAAGGAAGACATGATTATCAAGAGCAATTCTATGGACAGAGAGAAGACTTTTGTCGGCATTAGGAACATGCCAAATTTTCCTAAGATGGATTTTACGAGAATGGGTACTAAAACTTGAATGACCAATGTGACTGATCTCCATACCTTCACCACTAGCCGTGTGGATTTGGTCCTTGCCGCGGTATTTCTCCTTCATGGTCACCTTCTCGAGCTCGTTGGTGATGTGGTTGGTGGCATCATTGTCGACGTACCAGTTGGTGTCGATTCCGTAGGAGCCATCTGCAGCCGCCGCCACCTTGTCATCATCTTGAGAGGAATCGTCGTCCTCTTCGTAGCGGTACCAGCAATCTTTTGCTGTGTGCCCCAACTTGCCACATATCTGGCACCGAGGGGCATCAGGACGTGCGCGAGGATTGCCGCCCCCGCGACGAGATCTGTTGTTGGTGGGAGCATGCCCGCTGTTGTGGGAGTTGGAGCCGCCGCCGTTGCCTCCTCCATTGGACCCCCCCTGCCACGGGAGAAACCGCCACGCCGAGAGGAGCCACCACGTCCACGAGAGGCCGAGTTCGCGGAGGACTTGAAGCTGCCGCCGCTGTTACCGTGGAAGTGCACCATCCGCTGATCGAAATTGGAGAGCATGGTGAAGAGCTCGTCGATGGTGACGGGGGTGACGCGAGCATCCAGCTAGAGATCAACGGCTGGTAGTCGGTGTCGAGCCCGTGGATGATGTAGGAGATGAGCTCGTCGTCGAGGATCGCCTTGCCCGCCACGGCCAACTCGTCGGCGTAGCCGTGCATGGTGACGAAGTAGGAGGCGACGGAGAGGTTGCCCTTCTACGCATTGATGAGAGAAGTACATATGTTGTTGATGCGACTCACCAATTGCGACAAGTACATGCCGGCGAGCGTCGTCCAGAGCGTGCCCGCGGTGGTGACCGTGGTCACCGTGAGGAGCACCTCCTTTGTGAGGTTGCTCAACAGGTAGCCAAGGACCTGTTGGTCCTCCCGGACCCAGATTGGGTGGCGAGGGTTGGGCGTTGAGGTCTCCTTGCCTTCCTTGTCGGTGGTGACGAGGAGCTTTGCCAGCTCCGTCTGGGTGCCATCGACATAGCCGAAGACCCGGGCGCCGCACAGTTGGGGTATGATCTGCGTGCGCCATAGCACGTAGTTCGTGCAGGATAGCTTCTCGGTGACCTGGCCATTGAGACTAGGCTGGAAGGAAGCGGCGGAGGAGGAATACATGGTGTGGCTTCGACACAGGTGGTTCTGGTAGCTAGATGAGTTGAAGAAGAGGGGCTCTGATTACCATGTGCGAGCGGTAAACGTCTTACCCTTGTCGAGGGTGACGTGTTCACATTATATAGCAGGGGAGCCAAAACCCTAGATGGCTTTACATGCGGTTTGAGAGAGAGATAAGA
This sequence comes from Triticum aestivum, assembly GCF_018294505.1. NCBI lineage: Eukaryota > Viridiplantae > Streptophyta > Magnoliopsida > Poales > Poaceae > Triticum > Triticum aestivum. The sequence goes on along the minus strand of NC_057800.1, from coordinate 23,997,255 downwards.
GAGAATCTAAGATACATCTTGAGAGAGAAGAAAGGAGGAGATGGTTACAAGAATATCTCCATACAAACTACCTCCTAGCCTTATCTCTAATATGTACCGAATAGATATCTCATGACACATATATGTACCGCATATGATGGTGTTTAACAGGTATAACAGGCTTAGAACCACATTTCTACCCAAAAAAAACCTCCCAACTCAATTTCAGCCTTTCAGGTATCAAGACCCCATAACTTATGATTCTCTGTGTTCGGAACTTTAGAACGATTTGCATGTCTGCTGGCTTTCGAGAATTCGGCCCTTTTCCGCAAAACATGCCATGCCAAATGTCGGACGTCATAACTAGAGGCGAACATGAAAAAAAATACAACTGTTGTTCTTTCTAGGACACTTGAGGGGAGCAACTAAAGTTGATCTCTAGGAGAGATTCAAATTTTTGTGGACCTATGTACCATTGTCCAAAAGGCAGTGTTCTCGAAAACTTCGCAAACATAGAGAAGATGGACTCGTTGTGCTCACGATTGGCCCATGTCGTCGTCGATTTGAGGCTTCATCACTTCTCATGTGCGAATGGTTGCACAATTGCATGGAGAGACATATCTGATAACAATCTTCGATCAGTGTGCAAATAAGTCTTGGATATATGCATGTGTCTTAATCTGACAACAATGTTAAATCAAAGTGTATGTAAGTTTAGAGTATTTCTCAAAAACATAAGTTTTGGGTATCTGCATGTGTTCTATGGCCAGAGTCCGAAATTTCTCTGCTTTTTCCGCCAAATGGACATACTAGTATATCACTTGGCATTATACTATATGGAGTAGCATGTAAGGGCAACAAAGCATTGAATTCATTAATTATCATGGTCGTCCCGCCGGCCATTGAATATAGGTACGATTTGCTCCAGTCATTCACATGTATAAATATACAATCCAAGACGTGCATGCATATTTTGATAATTCAGGCCAAGTGAGTTTAGTAAGAAGCCAATACAACATGGAACATAGGCTTGAGAGGTATCAGGACAAATGTTGCTTTATTGTAATGACATAGAGGAGCACTACAAGTCAAATGACGAAGGCTGCAAGTTTGTAGGCCCACGGCAACCCACTGAGCTACTTTTGCACGGTCTTGAAGATGTGACCAGAGGGAGTAGGGCTTCTGCCGCACCTGTGATGGATGCATCTTTTTTCTGCAGCAATAGCCTGTTTTTCCGCTTTATAGGTCGTTGGGCTTTACCAAATGAACTGATTTGTGGTGACAAACGTACTCTCCGTCCGAATCATGAAACACACGTTTTTACCCAACTCACGACTGGATAGTGGGGTATTAAATATTTTAATATTTCCTCCTTCTTTTCATCAGTTTAAGTGGAAACTTGTTTTTTGTTTGTGTTTATTTTTTGTCTTGAGGGCAACAACTGGGCGTTGCTGGTGGCCTCACCAAAATTGCAAAACAGTCCAGAGTAGATAATTCTGACGGAGACGCAAACGGATGTAGGCATGCCGGTGTTCTCTCAGGCTCTCGATGGCACCTTCTCTCCTGGTTTTAGCAACACCAAAGAAAACATGAGGAGTCATAGCCGACAATTTTGCCAGACCAGTAACATCTACTTCCTCCGTTTCAAAATATAAGTATTTTTAGATATTTCACTACAAACTATATACAGATGTATATATACATATTTTAGAATGTAGGTTCATTTATTTTGCTCCGTATATAGTTAATAGTGGAATCTCTAAAAAAAACTTATATTTAAGAATGAAGGGAGCCTTTATTGCTGATCAGCTCACTAGGATACAGATCACCATGAAGCCTGCACTCACGAGCTCCTGGCTGATTCAGGTGGTGTTTGGTTCTCTAGTCCTAGGACTTTTTCTAGTCCCGACTAAAAAGTCCATAGTCCCTAAAATGTCTCCCTGTTTGTTTTTAGAGACTAAAAAGTCTCTAGTCCCTTCTTAAAGGTTATTAAACACTAGTAGAAAACAGGGCTTTGGTCCAGGGCAGTTTTCACATTAGTCCCGGTTCAGTCAAGAACCGGGACTAATGTGAGCATTTATCCCGGTTCGTGCGGCTAAGGCATTAGTCCCGATTCACCTGGGTCCTTTAGTCCCGGTTCGTGTCACGAACCGGGACTAAAGGGTGCGATGCCCATTAGTACCGGTTGGTGGCACCAACCGGGACTAAAGGTTAGACCTTTAGTACCGGTTGGTGCCACCAACCGGTACTAATGGGTTTTGAGGCATTAGTACCGGTTCATGGCACGAACCGGTACTAAAGGTCCCATTTTCAACCCCCCCACCCCCCCGGACCGCCTTTTCAGTTTTAGAAAAAACAAAAGACAATGATGGAAATGTCAAAAAAATAAAATAAAATAAGTTTCCCATGTGATATGTGGTCTACTTGTTGGAAAAATTTACAAATATGAATTTCGACTTTATTTGCAAAACCTCTCTGGAATTTATAAAATGGGCATAACTTTTGCATACGAACTCGGATTAAAAAGTTTTTTATATGAAAAATCATCTACTCGAAAACATTTTCAAAATCCTCAAAAACCTAACAGAAAAAAAAGTTACGGGGCTTTTAAGATCTAGAGTGGAAAAAATCGAAAAAATTACTAGTCAAATCTGGTCAAACTGTCGTCAAACAAAGGTCAAACTAATTATTCTAGAATATTATTGTTACTAAATAATTATTTCAGTTATTTTGAATTTTGGTCAAATCTGGTCAAACTGTGGTCAAACAATGGTCAAACTAATTATTCAAGAAATATTAGTATTACTAAATAATTATTGTTTTTTAAAACAATAGTTTCAAACTCAAACAGTGAAATGTGTCACTTCATGCTCAAGCAAAATTCATGAAGGTTAATAGGATTGACATCTTACTATTGCCAGGAAAACAACAAGTGCAGACTTGGAAACGAGAGAGAATCGAACCCGAAAGTTAAGCGTGCTCAGGCTGGGGGAGTGGGAGGATGGGTGACCGTTCGGGAAGTTAGATGATTTGGAATGATAAGGGGTGATTAGAGGATAAATTGAGCAGTGATGAGGGGTGGTGATTACACACTACAGGTTAAAATAATTCAGAAATTTGAAAATAAAAAAAATCATAAAATTTCCTTTAGTCCCGGTTGGTGTTATCAACCGGGACTAAAGGTGGAGCTCCACGTGGCCGCGCCCTTTAGTCCCAGTTCTGGATTGAACCGGGACTAAAGAGGAGAGGCATTAGTACCGACCTTTTAGTCCCGGTTCGAAAACCAGGACTAAAGGGCCTTACCAACCGGGACAAAAGCCCATTTTTCTATTAGTGAAATGACCATGTTGCCTCTAGTATAAAAAAAATAACAATTAAACAACACCATGGGGTGGCGGGCCAATGGGTGTATGGAGGGGCATTGTTGGATAAGTCCCAAAAAGTCCCAAAAAAACTCTCCTTGAGAGTCTTCTTTATTTAGTCCCAAATACCTAGTTTAGTCCCTAAAAAGTCTCTCCCGTTTGGTAAAAAAGTCTCTAAGAGGGACTTTTTCTAGTCCCTACACAAAAAAGTCCCTGGAAACAAACACCCCCTCAAGTTTGGCAACCATGTTAGTATAAAAGCTCCCAGAATTCGGGGAGAAACTCGCATCGGTGTCATCAATTCATCATGATTGTTTCAGAAATGTAAATTAGTTGTGCGGTGTGAAATGCACTAGAAATCACTCATCACATCCTTGAGTTGTATGAAATTAAATTATTAACTGTATCAACATTTCCCACATGCTTGAGAGCACCCATAGGACTGTTTGTTTTTTTGAAAAGGAGGAAGTCCCTCGGCCATGCAGCCACTTTATTAATTATGCACAAAAGACCTTACAAAGTAATACAACAGCAAGACTGAAGCCATTGTTTAGGCAACATCTATCGCTACTCCTATCCAGTTGATGAAGGGATGCTGATAGTCTGGGCCTAATATCAAACATACGTCGCAGCCAAACCTAACATTTAAGACATGAGGCCCCAACTAGGATGCCTGCCGGGTATGGGGCAGCCACCGGTCCGACGCACACTCAGAGGCCGCCGCCACCTGCCACCAATCCATCTTCAGAGTTGTAGTCCTGCATCTACCTTGCCCGGTCTAGCTGCCGTCGACACCACCACGACGCTAGACAGAGTCACCCTCCTGCGCGAGTCCATCATCGCACATCAGACGCCTAATCTCCAGGGCGCCATGCCATCGAGATCTGTCACCATCAATGTGTATGATGAAACACCGCTCCACCAAAGACGTCGTCCACTGGTCCCTCGAGCCCGTGTACACCTCCAAGAATGACGCCCCCAAGGGGGAAACGACACAAGCGCACCGTCTTCCTCTGATCTATCGATCTAGCCCCCCCCCCAAGGTAGCAGATAGTAGTCTAGAACTTCTCCACGACGATGCCTTCAAGAAGGGAACGACACCGTAGAGTGCCGCCACCGCCGGCTTTGGCATCTAGCCAAGAGCAGGTTTTCACCCAGATCTGTTCAAAGAACTCCATCCAGCTTCTTGTGCACGGATCACCGCTTTCTTTGTCGGAGACTAGACCAAAAGGATCCAGCCGCCGCCGCCGCCAGATCCATGCAACCAACACTGGGAGATGACGACAATCTTCCTGGACCGGAGCTAGCACGAACCAGAGCAGAACGAGTCGGAGACGATGATACCCCTGGAACTCCGGCATACCAGCGAAGAGCCGCCGGCACCACCGCGTCCAGATCGCCGGCCACGCCGGGCCGTCGCCACCCTTTGCGCCGTCCAGTAGTCACCAAATTCGGACGGGCTGAAACCGGTCGGACCAACGGGCGCGCCGCCACCCAGCCATGGGGTCGCTGCCTCAGCCACCGGCGCCCCCTGTGCAGCCGGCCGATTCCCATCGACACCACCACAGGCGCCGCCGCTAGGACGTCGCACCGCCGTGGACCGAAGTGGGGGCCGCACCTCCATGGATCTTGGCGCCCACGCCACCCATGGATCCGGGGGAGAGGGGAGAGGCCCTCCACCGCCTCGTCGCATGCACGGGCTTAGCCCGGCGCCGACCACCTGCGGCGGCGGATGGGAGGACGGGTACGGGACAAGTCTCTGACGGCGGAGGTTGGATCCCCCCGTGTCGCCCGAGAAGGGGGCGACCTGAGAGAAGGACGCCTCAAAGGACTAAAATGAAGCATGTAATCTTTTTCTACTTTATTCCTTGGTCCAAAGAACGTAATCCCTCCGTCCCAAAGTGTAAGACATTTTTTACACTATGGTCTTACATTTTGGGACGGATGGAGTAACTAATAATAATTCAATGTCTTAGTCTGAAACATACATATTAAACATGACCAATATCGATACTTGGTCTATCAAAATCACCATGCCACTTCTTTCCTTGCTCCCTGTCCTAGAAGAATAGCAAACTTCTTGCGTGTTATCCTAAGCATCATGTTAAGGTAAGAAGTTGCTTCCTGGCATGCATGATTAAATAAATCCTTGCCTGGTCCATTTCATTTGTATAATTTTAACCAAATTCGAGAGGTATATATGACCGGCTGTTCATAATTTCAGTAAGAATACCAGATAACTACGTTAGATCAATGTGTAATTAAATCCTACATATATGAGTGTTGCAATCGACTGTAAATATGTCCTGGATATATCATGTGTGCTCATTCCAAAAGTTTTTCTCATTTTTTCCTGTCAAATAGACACACTAGTATATTACTTAAAAGAAAAGATCAACCAAAAATTGGAAAACCCCAATCATTGAAATGCATGCATCTACACAAATTGTGATGTTCATAAATTATCATGAGCTTGAACACTGAATATATGTGCGATCTGATCCATTCACTCACTTGCAAAATATATATAGGCCAAGAAATGTATACACCTTTTGAGATTCGGAACTGTTGTATGTGTGATCCCTCGTGGTATGATTGTTGTACGATGCAAGATCTAACTGTGTGCTGAACTTTGGTTATACACGTGGAAGATTCGATTTAATGTGTCAGTGAAGGATCGGATGGAAGGTCATACGTATAGCAGCACCACTATAGTATAGAGCCTGGGTGGAGTAGACCTTGACAGGGGTGTGTTTGTTTGGGCTGCGACTTCTCCGGCTGCAGTTGCAACGGCTCCGGCTGGAAGGAGCGGCTGTAGCTGCTAGCTGCGGCTGAAAGCCTGAAGCTAAGGTGCAGCCGTTTGGTAGTTTTGCTATAGTAGCTGCTACTGTTGCTGAAACATGCTGAAACGACCAGATCACCCTTTGTTTTTCTGTAGATTGGATTTAAGTGTTGACTACACTGTTTAAGAACTGATTTTAATTACGACTTGACATGTTTTCACCATTTTTAGATGAAATTACGTTTTTTGATGGTATAGGTTGCAAAAATATTTGAACACATGGAACGTAGTAGTAGCACTTCATTGATTATCTTCAAGCACACACACATATGACAGTAGCAGTATAGTTCTTTTTCGTATAGCCAGCCATCTTTTACTACCTACAGTATCGCATGAACATATAACACGAGCACCCAACGGTAGCAGTATAGTCATGCATACACTAAGCACACAGCAATGCACGCACGTATCATGCCGGCATACACAGTTACACAGACAGCAAATCATGGACGCATCATGGGCACTCGCGCGCGGCCGCACGCGTCCGACCCTGCCGCTTCGCGCTGGAAAAGAAACGAAGCGGTATGTGGCATTTTCGTGGTAATATGGAAATTTGGCGGAGGGTATTTCCGTCTTTTGCCAGTTAGGAGCCGGCAGAGGAGCTCCAGCCCAAAATATCAGCTGCAGCTTCTACAGCCGCGGTAAAAAGCGTGCGCGCGGTAAACCGTGTCTTTTAGGCGCGTGGGACGTTTCGGCGCGCTCCAGCGGTGGCAGGAAAATCACGCGCGCGGGAACGGTTTGCGCGCGTGCGGAAAAAGGCGGCAGGTTGCGCGCTTATTTTGGCGCACCGCTTCCAGCGCGCCTATAAAATGCGGCGCGCGCCACACGCCTATTGCACACATTTCTCTTCCTTTTCCGTTGCCACACGCCCCTCCACCGCTTCCTCGGTTGCTTCCGCTGCCACCCGCGCCACCGCTCCAGCGCCCCGCCACCATGTCGCCGCGCCGCCGAGGAGTGTCGGGCTACCGCGGCGTCCGCCAGCGCCCCAACGGCGGGTTCTACTCGGAGATACGGTCCGGCCAACTCCGGCTCGGCCTCGGCTCCTTCGAGACGGCGCACGAGGCCGCCCGCGCGTACGACGCGGCGGCGTGGCGCCTAGGCAGGCCGCGCCAGTAGATGAACTTCCACGATGTCCACACGCTGCAGCAGGCGCTGGACGTTGCCCCGCCGCCTCGTCTTCGCACGGCACAAGACTGTGCGGAGCACGCTAAGCGGCGGAACCGCCTCCTCGTCGCCCATGAGGACGAGCGGGTCATGGCGGAGTGGCGCCAATAACACCCGGAGGACGTCTCCTACGAGCAAGGCTACTGGGCAAGGCACCGCGAGGAGGAGACGCAAAGGCGCCACACTGAGCGGTTGGACAGGCGTCGGCGGAAGGCCCTAGCGCTATCCCAGTGCGATATAGTTGAGAATGGTGGTGAGACAATCTTTACATCTGATGATGATCATTGGGAAGACATGTGGCTCGATACCTCGGATCAGACCAGTGAGGATGACGACGATGACGATGATGACGATGACTGGGAGTAGGCTGTAGCTGCACTAGTAGTTTTTATCTATGTCCTTGCACTATCTAAATAATTTTTATCTATCTATGCTATGGAACTACGTAAAATATCTATCTATCATTTTTCTATCTATGAATTTTATTAAAAAAATGTACGCACTGTTTAGCACGCGCTGCATTTTAGCGTGGTCACTGGAGCTACGCGCGCGCTCAATTTTGACGCGTCTGCTGGAGCCACCGCTGTCGGCCGCGCCAAACCAGGCGAACGGCGCGCGGCTGTAACGCCCCGAGACCGATGTGCCAGGTGTCCTTCAGTTATTCGCTGTTGTTGCCTTGTCATTGCTTGCGTGTCATGAATCTCATATCATGTCATCATGTGCATTTCATTTGCATACATGTTCATCTCATGCATCCGAGCATTTTCCCCGTTGTCCGTTTTGCAATCTGGCGCTCCTATGTCACCCGGTGTCCCTTTCTACCTCTTTTCGTGTGCGGGTGTTAAACGTTTTCGGATTGGACTGGGACTTGTCATGCGGCCTTGGTTTACTACCGGTAGACCGCCTGTCAAGTTTCGTGCCATTTGGACTTCGTTTGATACTCCAACGGTTAACCGAGGGACCGAAAAAGTCTCGTGTGTGTTGCAGCCCAACACCCCTTCAAAGTGGCCCAAAACCCATCTAAACCTCCTCCATCCTCTCGGTCGTTCGATCACGATCGCGTGGCCGAAAACCGCACCTCATTTGAAGCTTTCTAGCTCCCTCTACGCTATATAAAGACCCCTCCATTTCATTCCCGGGTCTTCTTCCCCCTAACCCTAAAATTTTCCCTCGCACCGCGCCGGACATGTCCGAACCCGGCCGAACGAACCCACCACCGCCGTCCGCGACAATGGCCTCCCGCCACGTGTCCCGCGCCAGCCTCCCTCCACCGCGGCCCATCCAGGCCCAGGGCGGGCCCTCCCTGCCGCCAACCGGGCCTACGCCCGAGGCGCCCGCGCCCTCAACTCCGGTGCCGCCCGCCACCCGATGCCCGGCGAGCTCCTCCCTCTCCCTCGACGCTTCGGCCGGCCCAAGTCCCCGACGTCTCCGGCCACCTCGTTCTCCGGCGAACAGTGTACTCCAGCGACCTCGACTTCCGTGCCCGATCCGATCTGGATCTGGAAACCCTAATTCTCGGGTTGACTTTGTGCCCCGTCTCAGTTAATTTTTGCAATCTTTGTCGCATCATAACTCTATCATCGTAGCTCCGATTCGTGCGTGTAGCATATCAAAATGTTCGTCTCGACGAGTACATCATTTCATCTCATTGAATCATTTTAATTTATGCTCATCTTGATGCCCGAAATGCTATTGGAAGAGGGCTATGTGAGAATATGTCAGACCTATTTCAGCAAATGGCCTTTTGTCATTTTTGCCATGATTAATGTGTGCATGCTATGATCCTGAGCTCTACATGTGTTTTGATGTATGCCATGCCATCTTTACAGGGCTGTATGCCATGCATTTTTGTGATATTTGTGGTGACTAGCACAAACATACAAAGTAGCCTACTCGATGATGCTGATTTCAGGGACTTAGAATTTCACTAAGTCCTTGTCATGTTATTGTTTTTATGCCATATGTTGTTGTTTCCTAGTGATCCGTGCCTCTTTTGAGGATGATCAGTAAGGATGTTTTGTTAACATTGTGGTGCTCTATCCATCCATGTCTTTGGTTGCAATTATGGAGAAACCTAGCTTGAGTCAATCAAGCTCTACTTTTGCTATAAAATGATCCTGGCAGATTGTTGACATGTTTAGCAATTTTGCCAAGGATGTTGCTATTGATCCGTACCTGCTATGTTATTGTTCTTGCCTTGTCTAGCTTCTATGCCATGTCTTCTTGATGGGTGTATGCTTAAATTGTCATGCCATGCCTCGTAGTGAGTGCATCTAGCTCGTAAACATACCTACTTGTTAACTGTTTTGCCATGTTCCAGTTTTCTACTAAGTCTGAATCTGTTTATATTTTTTCTATGTTCACATGCTTGCAATTGTATTTTATGATCCCTTTTGGCTCATGGTCACTAAGGGATTTTGTTATATGCTTAGAGTAGCTTCATGCCATGCCTTGCTTTGCCATGATAAGTTCCTATAGAATATAGTTATCATGCTCTAAACATTGCTTCCTGATAATAATTCCTGACGTGCTGTTAATTTCACTAAGTCTGAAACCTGTTATCATTTGCACTTTTGCCATGCTTGTTTGAACCTGTTAATGAGTGAATTAGCCGTAGCTCAGTGTTCATCTTTTGTCAAACATCATGAGTGGATCCCTGCCATGTATTTTGTTGCCATGTTTGATTGCATTAGCTTATTTATCTTGATGCATTTAGATGGTCACTTGCTGATTATCGCAGACCGGTGCCATATTTGTTTTGCTTGCCATTTCCAAACCGTGCATCCGATTCCGGCGATATTTATATCGATTTCAACCGAAATCAACTCACCTTTCTAGTGGCACTCTTGGATTTCCAAGTTGAGGCCAGGTTCAATCATTCCTTTGCACATCATGCATATGCATCACATACCGCATCCCGCATATCATACCATGTTCATGTGTTGGTTGTTTACTATGTTGTGTGCTTCTTTCCGGTGTTGCTTCTTCGGGTTGGTTCCGATAACGTCGCGTTTGTGAGGAACCGTTCGTCTACGTCCGTTTGTCTTCCTCATGAACTCGTTCTTCTTCCTTGCGGGATTTCAGGCAAGATGACCATACACTCGAAATCACTTCTATCTTTGCTTGCTAGATGCTCGCTCTTTTGCCATGCCTATGCTACGATATCTACCACTTGCTTATCATGCCTCCCATATTGCTAAGCCAAGCCTCTAACCCACCTTGTCCTAGCAAACCGTTGTTAGGCTATGTTACCGCTTTGCTTTGCCCCTCTTATAGCGTTGTTAGTTGCAGGTGAAGATTGGAGTTTGTTCCATGTTGGAACATGGATATTTTGTTGGGATATCACAATATCTCTTATTTAATTAATGCATCTATATACTTGGTAAAGGGTGGAAGGCTTGGCCTTATGCCTGGTGTTTTGTTCCACTCTTGCCGCCCTAGTTTCCGTCATATCAGTGTTATGTTCCCGGATTTTGCGTTCCTTACACGGTTGGGTTATAATGGGAACCCCTTGATAGTTCGCCTTGAATAAAACTCCTCCAACAATGCCCAACATTGGTTTTACCATTCGCCACCTAGCCTCTTTTCCCTTGGGAGTCGCGCTCCTGAGGGTCATCATTATTTTAACCCCCCCCCCGGGCCAGTGCTCCTCTGAGTGTTGGTCCAAACTAGAGCCCTGTGCAGCGCCCCCTCGGGGAAACTCGAGGTTTGGTTTTAGTTGTACGGAGCGCTCATCTGAGTGTGCCCTAAGAACGAGATATGTGCAGCTCCTATCGGGATTTGTCGGCACATTCGGGCGGTGTTGCTGGACTTGTTTTACCATTGTCGAGGATGTCTTGTAACCGGGATACCGAGTCTGATCGGATTGTCTTGGGAGAAGGAATATCCTTCATTGACCGTGAGAGCTTGTGATGGGCTAAGTTGGGACACCCCTGCAGGGATTTGAACTTTCGAAAGCCGTGCCCGCGGTTATAGGCAGATGGGAATTTCTTAATGTTCGGTTGTAGAAAACCTGATGTTGATCTTAATTAAAATACATCAACCATGTGTGTAACCGTGATGGTCTCTTCTCGGCGGAGTCCGGGAAGTGAACACGGTGTTGGAGTTATGCTTGACGTAGGTTGTTCTAGGATCACTTCTTGATCATAGATTCTCGACCGTGCTTTGCCTTCTCTTCTCGCTCTCATTTGCGTATGTTAGCCACCATATATGCTAGTCGCTTGCTGCAGCTCCACCTCATACCTTTTACCTTCCCATAAGCTTAAATAGTCTTGATCGCGAGGGTGTGAGATTGCTGAGTCCCCGTGACTCACAGATACTTCCAAAACCAGTTTGCAGGTGCCAATGTTACCGAGCAGGTGACGCAACCAAGCTCAAGGAGGAGCTTGATGAAGATCGTGTTCTTTATGTTGTTCCGTTTTCCAGTTGATCAGTAGTGGAGCCCAGTTGGGATGATCGGGGATCTGTGTAGCTTTTGGGGTAGTCTTCTTTTATTTTGGTTCCGTAGGCGGACTTTGATTGTATCTGGATGTTGTAGTGCTTTATTCATGTATTGTGTGAAGTGGCGATTGTAAGCCAACTATGTATCTCTTTCCCTTATGTATTACATGGGTTGTGTGAAGATTACCTCACTTGCGACATTGCTTTCAATGCGGTTATGCCTCTAAGTCGTGCTTCGACACATGGGAGATATAGCCGCATCGAGGGCGTTACAGCGGCAAATGCCTTTTTTGCGCGCGGCGCGTTGCGCGGCTGTTGGAGATGCTATCTCCAGCCGTTGACCCCCCAGGCGGCACTTTTACGCGCCCTCTGGGGACGAGCCGACGCTAAATCGGCGCTGGGGGTGAAGGAAATATGCCCTAGAGGCAATAATAAAGTTATTATTTATTTCCTTATATCATGATAAAGGTTTATTATTCATGCTAGAATTGTATTAACCGGAAACATAATATATGTGTGAATACATAGACAAACAGAGTGTCACTAGTATGCCTCTACTTGACTAGCTCGTTAATCAAAGATGGTTATGTTTCCTAACCATGGACAAAGAGTTGTCATTTGATTAAACGGGATCACATCATTAGTTGAATGATCTGATTGACATGACCCATTCCATTAGCTTAGCACCCGATCGTTTAGTATGTTGCTATTGCTTTCTTCATGACTTATACATGTTCCTATGACTATGAGATTATGTAACTCCCGTGTGCCGGAGGAACACTTTGTGTGCTACCAAACGTCACAACGTAACTGGGTGATTATAAAGGTGCTCTACAGGTGTCTCCAAAGGTACATGTTGGGTTGACGTATTTCGAGATTAGGATTTGTCACTCCGATCGTCGGAGAGGTATCTCTGGGCCCTCTCGGTAATGCACATCACTTAAGCCTTGCAAGCAATGCAACTAATGAGTTAGTTGCGATATGATGTATTACGGAACGAGTAAAGAGACTTGCCGGTAACGAGATTGAACTAGGTATTGGATACCGACGATCGAATCTCGGGCAAGTAACATACCGATGACAAAGAGAACAACGTATGTTGTTATGCGGTCTGACCGATAAAGATCTTCGTAGAATATGTAGGAGCCAATATGGGTATCCAGGTCCCGCTATTGGTTATTGACCGGAGACATGTCTCGGTCATGTCTACATTGTTCTCGAACCCGTAGGGTCCGCACGCTTAAGGTTTCGATGACATCTATATTATGAGTTTATATGTTTTGATGTACCGAAGGTTGTTCGGAGTCCTGGATGTGATCACGGACATGACGAGGAGTCTCGAAATGGTCGAGACATAAAGATTGATATATTGGAAGCCTATGTTTGGATATTGGAAGTGTTCCGGGTGAAATCGGGATTTTACCGGAGTACCGGGAGGTTACCGGAACCCCCCGGAAGCTATATGGGCCTTAGTGGGCCTTAGTGGAAAAGAGAAGAGGCAGCCTAAGATGGGCCGCGCGCCCCTCCCCTCCCTTGGTCTGAATAGGACAAGGAGAGGGGGCCGGCCCCCTTTCTCTTTTCCCCCCTCCGCGAATCCTATTCCAACTAGGATTGGGGGGGGGGGGATCCTACTCCCGGAGGGAGTAGGACTCCTCCTGGCGCGCCACCTCTTGGCCGGCCGCACCCTCCCCCTTGAGCCTTTATATACGGAGGCAGGGGCACCCCAGAGAAACACAAGTTGATCCACGTGATCATATTCTTAGCCGTGTGTGGCGCCCCCGCCACCATAGTCCTCGATAATATTGTAGCGGTGCTTAGGCGAAGCCCTGCGACAGTAGTACATCAAGATCGTCACCACGCCGTCGTGCTGACGGAACTCTTCCCCGACACTTTGCTGGGTCGGAGTCCGGGGATCGTCATCGAGCTGAACGTGTGCTAGAACTCGGAGGTGCCGTAGTTTCGGTGCTTGATCGGTCGGGCCGTGGAGACGTACGACTACATCAACCAAACGCTTCCGTTGTTGATCTAGAAGGGTACGTAGATCACACTCTCCCCTCTCGTTGCTATGCATCACCATGATCTTGCGTGTGCGTAGGAATTTTTTTGAAATTACTACGTTCCCCAACAGTGGTATCAGAGCCAGGTTTTATGTGTTGATGCTATATGCACGAGTAGAACACAAGTGAGTTGTGGGCGATATAAGTCATACTGCTTACCAGCATGTCATACTTTGGTTCGGCGGTATTGTTGGATGAAGCGGCCCGGACCGACATTACGCGTACGCTTACGCGAGACCGGTTCTCCCGACGTGCTTTGCACATAGGTGGCTTGCGGGTGACAGTTTCTCCAACTTTAGTTGAACTGAGTGTGGCTACGCCCGGTCCTTGCGAAGGTTAAAACAACACCAACTTGACAAACTATCGTTGTGATTTTGATGCGCAGGTAAGATTGATTCTTGCTTAAGCCCGTAGCAGCCACGTAAAACTTGCAACAACAACGTAGAAGACGTCTAACTTGTTTTTGCAGGGCATGTTGTGATGTGATATGGTCAAGACATGATGCTGAATTTTATTGTATGAGATGATCATGTTTTGTAACCGAGTTATCGGCAACTGGCAGGAGCCATATGGTTGTCGCTTTATTGTATGCAATGCAATCACGCTGTAATGCTTTACTTTATCACTAAACGGTAGCGATAGTCGTGGAAGCATAAGATTGGCGAGACGACAACGATGCTACGATGGAGATCAAGGTGTCGCGCCGGTGATGATGGTGATCATGACGGTGCTTCGGAGATAGAGATCACTGGCACAAGATGATGATGGCCATATCATATCACTTATATTGATTGCATGTGATGTTTATCTTTTATGCATCTTATCTTGCTTTGATTGACGGTAGCATTATAAGATGATCTCTCACTAAAATTATCAAGAAGTGTTCTCCCTGAGTATGCACCGTTGCGAAAGTTCTTCGTGCTGAGACACCACATGATGATCGGGTGTGATAGGCTCTACGTTCAAATACAACGGGTGCAAAATAGTTGCACACGCGGAATACTCAGGTTATACTTGACGAGCCAAGCATATGCAGATATGGCCTCGGAACACGGAGACCGAAAGGTCGAGCGTGAATCATATAGTAGATATGATCAACATATTGATGTTCACCAATGAAACTACTCCATCTCACGTGATGATCGAACATGGTTTAGTTGATTTGGATCACGTGATCACTTAGAGGATTAGAGGGATGTCTATCTAAGTGGGAGTTCTTTAAGTAATTTGATTAATTGAACTTAAATTTATCATGAACTTAGTACCTGATAGTATCTTGCTTATGTATGTTTGATTGTAGATAGATGACCCGTGTTGTTGTTCCGTTCAATTTTAATGCGTTCCTTGAGAAAGCAAAGTTGAAAGATGATGGTAGCAATTACACGGACTAGGTCCGTAACTTGAGGATTATCCTCATTGCTGCATAGAAGAATTACGTCCTGGAAGCACCGCTGGGTGCCAGGCCTGCTGCAGGAGCAACACCAGATGTTATGAACGTCTGGCAGAGCAAAGCTGATGACTACTCGATAGTTCAGTGTGCCATGCTTTACGGCTTAGAATCGGGACTTCAACAATGTTTTGAACGTCATGGAGCATATGCGATGTTCCAGGAGTTGAAGTTATTATTTCAAGCAAATGCCCGGATTGAGAGATATGAAATCTCCAATAAGTTCTATAGCTGCAAGATGGAGGAGAACAGTTCTGTCAGTGAGCATATACTCAAAATGTCTGGGTATAATAATCACTTGATTCAGATGGGAGTTAATCTTCCAGATGATTGCGTCATTGACAGAATTCTTCAATCACTGCCACCAAGCTATAAGAGCTTCGTGATGAACTATAATATGCAAGGGATGAATAAGACTATTCTCGAGCTCTTCGCAATGCTGAAAGCTACGGAGGTAGAAATCAAAAAGGAGCATCAAGTGTTGATGGTCAACAAGACCACTAGTTTCAAGAAAAAGGGCAAAGGGAAGAAGAAGGGGAACTTCAAGAAGAACAGCAAGCAAGTTGCTACTCAAGAGAAGAAACCCAATTCTAGACCTAAGCCTGAAACTGAGTGCTTCTACTGCAAGCAGACTGGTCACTGGAAGCGGAACTGCCCCAAGTATTTGGCGGATAAGAAGGATGGCAAGGTGAACAAAGGTATATGTGATATACATGTTATTGATGTGTACCTTACTAGAGCTCGCAGTAGCACCTGGGTATTTGATACTGGTTCTGTTGCTAATATTTGCAACTCGAAACAGGGACTACGGATTAAGCGAACACTGGCAAAGGACGAGGTGACGATGCGCGTGGGAAATGGTTCCAAAGTTGATGTGATCGCGGTCGGCACGCTACCTCTACATCTATCTTCGGGATTAGTATTAGACCTAAATAATTGTTATTTGGTGCCAGCGTTGAGCATGAACATTATATCTGGATCTTGTTTGATGCGAGACGGTTATTCATTTAAATCAGAGAATAATGGTTGTTCTATTTATATGAGTAATATCTTTTATGGTCATGCACCCTTGAAGAGTGGTCTATTTCTAATGAATCTCGATAGTAGTGATACACATGTTCATAATGTTGAAACTAAAAGATGCAGAGTTGATAATGATAGTGCAACTTATTTGTGGCACTGCCGTTTAGGTCATATCGGTGTAAAGCGCATGAAGAAACTCCATACTGATGGACTTTTGGAACCACTTGATTATGAATCACTTGGTACTTGCGAACCGTGCCTCATGGGCAAGATGACTAAAACACCGTTCTTCGGTACTATGGAGAGAGCAACAGATTTGTTGGAAATCATACATACAGATGTATGTGGTCCGATGAATATTGAGGCTCGTGGCGGATATCATTATTTTCTCACCTTCACAGATGACTTAAGCAGATATGGGTATATCTACTTAATGAAACATAAGTCTGAAACATTTGAAAAGTTCAAAGAATTTCAGAGTGAAGTTGAAAATCATCGTAACAAGAAAATAAAGTTTCTACGATCTGATCGTGGAGGAGAATATTTGAGTTACGAGTTTGGTGTACATTTGAAACAATGCGGAATAGTTTCGCAACTCACGCCACCCGGAACACCACAGCGTAATGGTGTGTCCGAACGTCGTAATCGTACTTTACTAGATATGGTGCGATCTATGATGTCTCTTACTGATTTACCGCTATCGTTTTGGGGTTATGCTTTAGAGACGGCCGCATTCACGTTAAATAGGACACCATCAAAATCCGTTGAGACGACGCCTTATGAACTATGGTTTGGCAAGAAACCAAAGTTGTCGTTTCTTAAAGTTTGAGGCTGCGATGCTTATGTGAAAAAGCTTCAACCTGATAAGCTCGAACCCAAATCGGAGAAATGTGTCTTCATAGGATACCCAAAGGAGACTGTTGGGTACACCTTCTATCACAGATCCGAAGGCAAGACATTCGTTGCTAAGAATGGATCCTTTCTAGAGAAGGAGTTTCTCTCGAAAGAAGTGAGTGGGAGGAAAGTAGAACTTGATGAGGTAACTGTACCTGCTCCCTTATTGGAAAGTAGTTCATCACAGAAATCGGTTTCTGCGACACCTACACCAATTGGTGAGGAATTTAATGATGATGATCATGAAATTTCAGATCAAGTTACTACTGAGCCTCGTAGGTCAACCAGAGTAAGATCCGCACCAGAGTGGTACGGTAATCCTGTTCTGCAAATCATGCTACTAGATCATGATGAACCTACGAACTATGAAGAAGCGATGGTGAGCCCAGATTCCGCGAAATGGCTTGAAGCCATGAAGTCTGAGATGGGATCCATGTATGAAAACAAAGTATGGACTTTGGTTGACTTGCCCGATGATCGGCAAGCAATTGAGAATAAATGGATCTTCAAGAAGAAGACTGACGCTGACGGTAATATTACTGTCTACAAAGCTCGACTTGTCGCAAAAGGTTTTTGACAAGTTCAAGGGGTTGACTACGATGAGACCTTCTCACCCGTAGCGATGCTTAAGTCTGTCCGAATCATGTTAGCAATTGCCGCATTTTATGATTATGAAATTTGGCAGATGGATGTCAAAACTGCATTCCTGAATGGATTTCTGGAAGAAGAGTTGTATATGATGCAACCGGAAGGTTTTGTCGATCCAAAGGGAGCTAAAAAAGTGTGCAAGCTCCAGCGATCCGTTTATGGACTGGTGCAAGCCTCTCGGAGTTGGAATAAACGCTTTGATAGTGTGATCAAAGCATTTGGTTTTATACAGACTTTCGGAGAAGCCTGTATTTACAAGAAAGTGAGTGGGAGCTCTGTAGCATTTCTGATATTATATGTGGATGACATATTACTGATTAGAAATGATATAGAATTTCTGGATAGCATAAAAGGATACTTGAATAAGAGTTTTTTGATGAAAGACCTCGGTGAAGCTGCTTACATATTAGGCATAAAGATCTATAGAGATAGATCAAGACGCTTAATTGTACTTTCACAAAGCACATACCTTGACAAGTTTTTGAAGAAGTTCAAAATGGATCAAGCAAAGAAAGGGTTCTTGCCTATGTTACAAGGTGTAAAGTTGAGTCAGACTCAATGCCCGACCACTGCAGAAGATAGAGAGAAAATTAAAGATGTTCCCTATGCTTCAGCCATACTCTATCATGTATGCAATGCTGTGTACCAGACCTGATGTGTGCCTTGTTATAAGTTTAGCAGGGAGGTACCAAAGTAATCCAGGAGTGGATCACTGGACAGCGGTCAAGAACATCCTGAAATACCTGAAAAGGACTAAGGATATGTTTCTCGTATATGGAGGTGACAAAGAGCTCATTGTAAATGGTTACGTTGATGCAAGCTTTGACACTGATCCGGACGATTCTAAATCGCAAACCGGATACGTGTTTACATTAAACGGTGGAACTGTCAGTTGGTGCAGTTCTAAACAAAGCGTCGTGGCGGGATCTACATATGAAGCGGAGTACATAGCTGCTTCAGAAGCAGCAAACGAAGGAGTCTGGATGAAGGAGTTCATATCCGATCTAGGTGTCATACCTAGTGCATCGGGTCCAATGAAAATCTTTTGTGACAATACTGGTGCAATTGCCTTGGCAAAGGAATCCAGATTTCACAAGAGAAACCAAACACATCAAGAGACGCTTCAATTCCATCCGGGATCTAGTCCAGGTGGGAGACATAGAGATTTGCAAGATACATACGGAGCTGAATGTAGCAGACCCATTGACTAAGCCTCTTCCACGAGCAAAACATGATCAGCACCAAAGCTCCATGGGTGTTAGAATCATTACTGTGTAATCTAGATTATTGACTCTAGTGCAAGTGGGAGATTGAAGGAAATATGCCCTATAGTCAATAATAAAGTTATTATTTATTTCCTTATATCATGATAAAGGTTTATTATTCATGCTAGAATTGTATTAACCGGAAACATAATACATGTGTGAATACATAGACAAACAGAGTGTCACTAGTATGCCTCTACTTGACTAGCTCGTTAATCAAAGATGGTTATGTTTCCTAACCATGGACAAAGAGTTGTCATTTGATTAAACGGGATCACATCATTAGTTGAATGATCTGATTGACATGACCCATTCCATTAGCTTAGCACCCGATCGTTTAATATGTTGCTATTGCTTTCTTCATGACTTATACATGTTCCTATGACTATGAGATTATGTAACTCCCGTGTGCCGGAGGAACACTTTGTGTGCTACCAAACGTCACAACGTAACTGGGTGATTATAAAGGTGCTCTACAGGTGTCTCCAAAGGTACATGTTGGGTTGACGTATTTCGAGATTAGGATTTGTCACTCTGATCGTCGGAGAGGTATCTCTGGGCCCTCTCGGTAATGCACATCACTTAAGCCTTGCAAGCAATGCAACTAATGAGTTAGTTGCGAGATGATGTATTACGGAACGAGTAAAGAGACTTGCCGGTAACGAGATTGAACTAGGTATTGGATACCGACGATCGAATCTCGGGCAAGTAACATACCGATGACAAAGGGAACAACGTATGTTGTTATGCGGTCTGACCGATAAAGATCTTCGTAGAATATGTAGGAGCCAATATGGGCATCCAGGTCCCGCTATTGGTTATTGACCGGAGACATGTCTCGGTCATGTCTACATTGTTCTCGAACCCGTAGGGTCCGCACGCTTAAGGTTTCGATGACAGTTATATTATGAGTTTATACGTTTTGATGTACCGAAGGTTGTTCAGAGTCTCGGATGTGATCACGGACATGACGAGGAGTCTCGAAATGGTCGAGACATAAAGATTGATATATTGGAAGCCTATGTTTGGATATCGGAAGTGTTTCGGGTGAAATCGGGATTTTACCGGAGTACCGGGAGGTTACCGGAACCCCCCGGGAGCTATATGGGCCTTAGTGGGCCTTAGTGGAAAAGAGAAGAGGAAGCCTAAGATGGGCCACGCGGCCCTCCCCTCCCTTGGTCCGAATAGGACAAGGAGAGGGGGCCGGCCCCCTTTCTCTTCCCCCCCCCCTCTGTGAATCCTATTCCCACTAGGATTGGGGGGGGGGGTCCAACTCCCGGAGGGAGTAGGACTCCTCCTGGCGCGCCACCTCTTGGCCGGCCGCACCCCCCCTTGAGCCTTTATATACGGAGGCAGGGGCACCCCAGAGAAACACAATTTGATCCACGTGATCATATTCTTAGCTGTGTGCGGCGCCCCCTGCCACCATAGTCCTCGATAATATTGTAGCGGTGCTTAGGCGAAGCCCTGCGACAGTAGTACATCAAGATCGTCACCACGCCGTCGTGCTGACGGAACTCTTCCCCGACACTTTGCTGGATCGGAGTCCGGGGATCGTCATCGAGCTGAACGTGTGCTAGAACTCGGAGGTGTCGTAGTTTCGGTGCTTGATCGGTCGGGCCGTGGAGACGTACGGCTACATCAACCAAACGCTTCCGTTGTCGATCTACAAGGGTACGTAGATCACACTCTCCCCTCTCGTTGCTATGCATCACCATGATCTTGCGTGTGCGTAGGAATTTTTTTGAAATT
Source organism: Triticum aestivum (assembly GCF_018294505.1). Taxonomy (NCBI): domain Eukaryota; kingdom Viridiplantae; phylum Streptophyta; class Magnoliopsida; order Poales; family Poaceae; genus Triticum; species Triticum aestivum. The sequence goes on along the minus strand of NC_057800.1, from coordinate 23,976,382 downwards.
ACTACGTTCCCCAACAGGGGGCGGTTGGCCGTCCAGCCGTCACCCTAGGCATCGATATTGGCCCACTTTTCGTCCCACTTTCGGCGAATTAACGGCCCATATGGGCGAGAATAGGCCCATATTCGGCGTGGTTCGCCGTGGTACGACGTTGAATTATCAACGTATAAATATTTTTGTATCACATAGTTCATCACAGAAAATCAAATAGTTCAACAAAATAGTGCATCAACAAATAGTTCAATACAAATTATATAGTTCAACAAATAAAAACTCATATTTCATCACACGTCGCGTCCGGCGTTGCCCTTGAGCCTCCATAGGTGCTCTATCAGATCCTACTACAGTTGATGATGCACCTGTGGGTCTCGGATCTCCTAGCGCATACTGAGGTAGGCAGTCCAGGTTGCCGGTAGCTGGTGATCAACTTCGGCTAGAGGGTCTTGCCTGTAGTATGGTTCAGTGTCAAACACTGGGTCTTCTTGTTCGCTTTCGATGATCATGTTGTGCAAGATGACACAGCAAGTCATGATCTCCCACATTTGATCTTTCGACTAGATCTGAGCGGGGTACCGGACAACAGCAAATCGAGATTGGAGCACGCCAAATGCCCGCTCGACATCCTTCCTGCAAGCCTCCTGAATCTTCGCAAACCAGGCGTTCTTGCCTCCTGGCACAGGGTTTGAGATGGTCTTCAAAAATGTCGACCATCTCGGATAGATGCCATCAGCTAGATAGTACCCCTTGTTGTAGTGCTGCCCATTGATCTCGAAGTTCACCGGAGGAGAGTGATCTTCAACAAGCTTGGCAAAGACAGGAGAGCACTGCAGCACATTGATGTCATTGTGAGTTCCTGGCATACCAAAGAATGAGTGCCAAATCTAGAGGTCATGTGTGGCCACCGCCTCAAGTACCACACTGCAACCGCCTTTGGCGCCTTTGTACATCCCTGCCAAGCATATGGGCAATTCTTCCATTTCCAATGCATACAGTTGATGCTTCCAAGCATCCCAGGAAATCATCTTGCTGCATTCTGTGCTAGGATCCGAGCAGTGTCTTCCGTATTGGGTGTTCTCAAGTATTGCGGTCCAAACACTACCACCACTGCCCGACAGAACTTGTAGAAACACTCTATGCTGGTGGACTCGGCCATGCGCCCATAGTCTTCGAGTGTATCACCGGGAGCTCCGTATGCAAGCATCCTCATCGCTGTCGTGCACTTCTGGATCGAGGTGAATCCAAGTTTGCCGGTGCAATCCATCTTGCACTTGAAGTAGTTGTCGAACTCCCGGATGGAATTCACAATCCTGAGGAAGAGCTTTCGGCTCATTCGATAACGGCGCCGAAATGTTTTGTCGTCGTGAAGTGGAGCATCGGCGAAGTAGTCGAGTAGAGCATGCAGTAGCCTTCGAGACGATGCCGGTTCTTTGCTTTCACCTGCCCCGGCGCCGAGCCACCTCGTTGCGGCTTTTCATTGCTCGCCAGTAGTTGGGCGAGGGCGGCGAGCACCATGAGACGCTCTTCTTCCTGGACGTCGGCCTCGGCTTCCTCTAGCAGCGCGGCGAGCGCTTCCTCGTCATCTGAGTCCATCGCCGGGGTAGGCAAATCGTCGAACACCTTGCGCCCGGTGGGCGTGTACCCGCCGCTAAACTGCCCCTCCGCGGCCGGAAACGCCCAGCTACTGTTGGAGGGGCTGCCGCGGCGAACCTCTGCTATTTTTCCGGCGGGGAATGGCTATCTAGCGGTGAAGGGCGGCGGTCGGCGCCGAGATATAGCTAGTGGCGGCTGAGGTCGCGGGAGGTGGGAGGCAAGTCGGGGAAGAAAATCTTGACTTTTCGCCAGATGGTGTGGGCGAGCCGCGCTTTTCCCTTGCGCCGGAGCCCCCGATCGCCCCCCAGTGCGCCGGGTTCGACCTGTGACCGCCGGGCGGAAAAAAAGGGCGAACCGGCACTTTTCGGCGTTCTAGGGCCGCGACTGGGCTTTTTTTTTTACGCCGACGCTGAAAAAGTGGCCTGAAGGGCCTGTTGAGGCGCGGCTGGAGATGCTCTTATTTGCAGAGCGCTCTGAGAATGAGCTGCGTGGAGCTGGCCCAGGAAAACTGTCTTTGGCGTGGCTCCGACTTTCAGAGGCCCAGAAGCCGTAGAAGCTGCTAGCGGAGTCGAATAGAGGGTGTACCCAAATCGAGCGAACTTGCTCTCTTCAAGATGTCATATCTCTAGCTTTGTCTATGATTACTTCAAGGGTAGTGCCCAGCCCGCGGTTGCACCATCTATGATTACTTAATTTCGTGTTTAACTGCTTTTAATATGTATATTATCTTTTAAAATAAGCGCATACTACTACTACCCTTAACTATAGTGCGAGTTTGTCACTAAAGAAATATTGCCTGAGTTTATTTTCCAACCATGACCTAAATACCTAATTATATAGAGGACACCCCTGAATTCTAAAAACCGTTCACTTTATGTCTTTGCATCTGTCTACTCACACTGAGGTGATTTTGGCTGAGCTTGATAGCTTAGATGTCAGTTATTTCTTATCGACATTTTGTAGAAAAACTTAAGCACACATCTTTTTGCGGCATCTTAAGCACACATTTTTGAGGCTCCACTTGATGAATTAACGTAATTTATTTCTTACAAAAAACAGTTCATGCAAGGCACTCTTTTCTTTCAGAGTAAATGAGATTTCAGGTAACCAAACAAATAACAAGACCATAATGGAAATACATCTTCCCCACGGTACAAGCAAAGAGTCTTATAAAACTAGCCCTTAAGAGCTAATTAAGCAAGAATTAGATTACACATGTATTAGAACATCTCTATGAAGTACAAAAAATATGTCACTCTATTGATTTTTTGAACCATTTTATTTAGGTTGTAAGACTAATATAGCCAATAGTATAATATCATCTCAAAGCAAATTTAAGTTAACAAATTGACATCCATGTATCCTGGAATAACTTCGCTACTAAATATATTAAGTAATGTAAGCCATCAATGGAACTCTTATTTTCAACTAACCACTTAACATTTTTAATACAGTTCATGGTATTCTCCTGTAGTCTCATGCCATACCATAAAGTTTGAGCTGCCCAGAGATGGTACTATGCATATAGGCATCAGTTATGAAGCAGTTTCTTGTTGTGTCTCCAAAGTTGGAGACCCATCGCCACATCTTGTTCATCATGTCAACAACAATAACCCGTGAAGCCAATCCAGGGAGCAATTCCCGACGCATGTGAACGATTTGTGGTTAAGAAGGCAGACACGTGAATTGGTGAAGAAGTTGTTTCCATTAAAACGGCTTTGTTTATTGGGGGCTCGATCGGTATGAATCAATACTAGTTTCAAGACCCGTTTGGATAAAAGAGTGGCTGCAGCAAAGGTTGTCGCCTAGTTTGGCATTAGTTTAACTAAATATTTCTCCTGGGTGATTGAATTGCCCCTTGATTGGAATTAATTACAGGTTAGTAGCTGATGGATTAATTGATTTTGCTCGCTGGATGCTTTCATGTGGTGGAGTTACTAGAGCTGCTTCGGGTGATCTGATCCTGAGCTTAAGTTGTAAAAAAGCTCAACTTCTTTGGATCTTAATTTCTGATCCTGGTTATATGTATCCAAGATATAGCATTATCCATAACCATGTATCTATATCGGAGATGTTCACAATAATAATACATGGATCAAGACTTCGCTGGTCCTTGTGTGACTTGATTATAATAACATGCTACTATCCTCTGAATCTGCCTTGTCCTGAATATATGAGTTAGCATGAACGTTTGATATGCATGGGAAATTAAGTAATCGGATTTTATTATCTATTTGTGGGTGTTGTTAATGGGAAATGCATATGGGATTGACACAAACTATTGGTAAGCCGTTGGCTCTGCGCTATGTACTGTCATGCTTGATTAAGTACATGTCTTATTTTATCCATGTCATATATAGTCTTATTCAGTACATAGAGATAAGGATAATTGTTCATGATTTGAATATGAAAATGTTATCACAATGCATATGGTATTTTGAAGAAAAGATCTAGGTATTTTGAAGTCCCGTAAATATGCATGTGTTGTGATCTACCAACCATGTTAGATTGATGTCTAAATAAGTTTTGGATTTATTGCATGCATCTATGGCCGGAGTATGAAATTCATCCCATTTTTCTGTTACCTGATATTAAATATGGAGTAGAATGCAGTGTGAACCAAGAATGGAAATGTATGCATGCAGAATAGAGTGATTTTCTCCGGCCATTCACATGGACTATAAATATAGAAGACAACAAATGTATACACATTTTGAGAACTCAGGCCAGGTGAGTTTAATAAGACACACCACTGATGCGTGGAGCAGGGGAAGAAGCAAGAACCTTAGGCTTGAGAGGTAACAGGACAAGGCAGTGTGTCAACAAACTGAGCAAATTTTAGCAGTCATATTCGACCGTTGCAAATTAGTTGCTGAATGCTAGATGTGTGTACGCCTTCAGTCATGCAACCGACACCTTGTGTACTGCCTTCGGGTGTGGCCGGAGTAGCAGGCATCATGGGGGTACCGCTAATAGGTGGATTTTAATTTCTGATGGCATGGCAAAGACTCTTCCCAAATCATAAAAATGAAGGTTTTACCCAATTGATGACGGGGTAAATTATCTTGTGGGGTACTAAATTTTTTTCCTCTCATGCATCAGTTTGAGCTGAAACTTGTTTTCTTGTTTTTATTTCATTTTTTCATCTCGAATTACGACGATGGGATGTAGCCTCACAAAAATTGTTAAATAGACCAAAGTAAACAATTAAAAATGGGATGCTCAGTTAGCTGTAGATTTCTTGGACGTCCCTAGGCTTTTAGCAACACCTCCGTACCACAATTCTGTCATAAGAAAGCGTGAAGAGTCATAGCGCCAACAATTTTGTCATAGCAGTAATCTGTGCTGCACTAGATTCTAATCGTCGACCTTTCCTGCTGACCAGCTGAGTAGGATACAGGGCACCACGAAGCCTGCAATACACTGCCAGATCGAGTGATGGGTCTCTGAGGTGGGTGATAACTCAGGGCCTGTTTGGAACACAAGATAGGACAAAGACACGAACATGAAAATTAGGGAAGAGGTTAGGAATGTAGATGGAAAACTAAGGATTGAAAACACAGGGGAGAAAGTTTTGGATAATTGGATATAGACACAATGTTATATCGATGTGTAAATAAGTTTAAGATAATTGGATATATGCATATGTATCTGTCTGGACTCCAAGAAGTTTCTCATTTTTTCGTCAAAATGGACATACTAGTATATCACTTGGTATTAAATATGGAGCAGAATATGAAACACGAGTATATCACTAGTTCTCTCATTTTTTCTGTCAAATAGAAACATTGGTATATCAGTTGGTATAAAACACACAATACCAATCAAGCATTGAAATGCATGCATGTACGCAGATTGATGCTCATCAATTATCCTGATCGTATCAGGAACATTGAATATAGGTCCAATCTGATCCATTCACTCACATTTATAAATATACAAGCCAACAAATGTATACACATTTTGAGAATAAGAGCTAGGGCAGTTCAATAAGGCACCGCTATAACATAGAGCTGGAGGGCGGATGTACCTTGAGGCACGGGAGGTACCATGAGAAATATTGATTTACTAGAATTGAATAGAGGTTGTTAGAGATACACAAATCAAGCAAAGCCGGTCTCTTTGGGATGTGGTATCTCTAGCTTTGTCTATGATTACCAAATATCATGTTAATTGTTTTTTACTTATATTATGTTTAAAAGTAAGTGCGTACTACCACTCTTAATATAGTGCGAGTTTGCCACTGAAATAAGTATCACGGAAGTTTAACTTATGACCGTGAACTTAATTACATACCACTTAGAGGACACCCCTGAATTCTAAGAACAATTCACTTTATGTACTTGCCTTTGTCTACTCACATTGAGGTGGTTTGCTTGACGTTATGCTTAGATGTCAATTACTACGTGCAGACAAAAGTAGATGAGCGTGATCATCGATACTTCCTAGAAAAACTTAGGCACATTCATTGCGACTTGATGCGTTAACAAAATTACTTTCTTCCAAAAATACAGTTCGACCTTGGCGCTCTTTTCATTGAGAGGAAATGAGATTTCAGTTAACTAAACAAAGAATAAGAGTATAATGGAAATACATGTTTCTCTGCCATTGAAGCAAAGACTCTTATAAAACAAGCCCCGAAGAGCTAACAAATAATTAGACAGCGCATGTATTAGAACATCTCAGTGTGGTACAAAAAAGATGCCACTATTGAGAAAAAAAAGATTATTTTTAGGTTGTAAGACTTGGATAGCTATATTAGGCTTACAACCTAAAAAAAAATCTTTTTTTTCCATATACAAGCTATCCAACTTCTTTGGATCTTAGTTTGCAATGGTAGTTATACTTATTGTAGACGTAACATTGTTGGCATTTCAGAGATGATGACGATAATAATGTGGATTAAGACATTATTGATTCCTTTTAATCTGCCTTGGCCTGAATATATGAGCTAGCATGAATGTTTGAATACACGAAAACTAAGTAACTGAATCAAATTGTCTATGTGTAGGTGAGAATTGATTTACCTATATTTGGCTACAAATGCATATGGGGCAGACACAGATTGTTAAGCTAAGCAGTTGGTCATGTGGGATGTATTAGCATACTTGCTTAAGCACATCCTTGTGTGATCCATTTCATTAATATAAAGAATCGTTTAATAGTCTTATTCAGAATGAAGAGATGAGGCTGATTGTTCATGATTTCAATATTAATATCTAATAACAATATTAGATCGAGGTGCAATTAAGTCCTAGAAATATGAGTGTGTTGTAATCTGACAACAATGTTAGATCGATGTGTAAATGTGTTCTGGATATATGCATGTGTCTCTGTCTGGAGTCTAAAATTCTGCTTATTTTTTCATCAAATGGCCACAGTATTACTAGCATATCACTTGATATTGAATATGGAGCTAGCAAGGACAACCAAGCATTGAATTCATTAATGACCGACCGTGATCGTCTCGCGATCACTGAATATAGGTATGATTTGTATTGGTCATTCACATGTATAAATATGCAATGCAAGACATGTATACACATTTTCAGGATTTAGGTCAGGGTTTATAAGACACCACTATAGCATCGAGATGGGGGAGACAGGCTGAAGAACCTTGATGCATGAGAGGTATCAGGACAACTATTGATGTAATGCAATGGCATAGAGTGGGCAGTGGATCAATAACTTGAGCAAGTTTTTGTGATGCGACTTGAGCATTAGAAGTCAAATGATGAATTATACATGTCTGTGGGCCTACGACCCTTTGGTGCATTGTTTTTGTACTGCCTTGTAGATGTGACTAGAAGAGTAGAGTAGGGTCTATGTCGTGTTAGTGATAGGTGGCATTGTTTTGCCTAGCGGCCTATTTGTCATTGCATGGGTTAGTGGGCTTTAGCAAATGACGTAGTCTGGTACGGGATTGTACTCACCATGTAATTTGATAATTTAACAAATCAGAAGAGTTTTCACCCAATTGACGTGAGGTATTAAAATAGGACCCTGATAAGTGATAAGTATCTGATGTGTGGTACGAACAAATGGTAACTCCGAATGTTTTTTATGGCAAGTTTAATGACACGAGGATGGCAACTTTAGTTGTCAAGCATGGCAACTTTCGTGCTTCAGTTTGTTTTTGAAAGAAACTTGATGTGTGACAATGAAATTTGTAATCCTTGTGTGACTAGAATTGCCATTGAAAAATAGAGGGCCAGAGTGCCACACATCAGGTGCGTGTCACTAATCGTTTGGATTAAAATATTTCCCCCCTGCTACCTTTCTTGCTGATCAACTTAGTCCGATACACACACCATGAAGCCTGTGTTGTGCTTCTTGGTGTTTCAACTATTGCAACCAGGGGCGGAGGAGGAAATTTTTTTAAGGTATGGCGAAGTCTGCAGCAAAGAATATTTGATGCAAATTAAAAGAGTCAATACACACTAACAATATACAATGCAAATGGATAACCAAATACAATAAAAATATAGGCATCTCTCAATAGAAAAACAACCTAAAATATACCGATAATGCAACTTTTAATTGTGTGGCATGTACCGAAACATTGACACTTTGGCGGGTGCTTAGATTCGAGTTGATGGCACTACCAAGTACTTCAAGGTGTCTTGTCAAATACGGCTATAAAGAACCATGTCAGTAGGAACTCTGAGAATTGGTGGAGAAACTGAGATTAGTGTCGTCATGATTGTGCCAGAAATGTGTGGTGCGCTGTGACATACGGCTATAAAGATTTCTCGTATTTGTTTTCTTCGTTTTTCTTGGTTAAAAGAGGGTGATTAATAATCCAATTTCCCAGTCTTAAGCACGTGGATTAGACATTGTCTGATTCAAATCCGTGGTTAACCAAAATCACCATGCGTCTTCTTTAGGAAGGGGGAATCATGGCACATCCATCAGGCACGATTCATTGACTCAAGCCCCTGCAGCCAATCATCCAAAAAGAAATTAAGTTCAACACTACAGGAGGAGTCAATTGCAGAAAACTACCACATTTGCGGCTAGGTTTACGGAAAACCACCAAGTCGTTAATCCGTTGCAAAAAAACACCGTGATTTCGCTAAACTCTTTGCAGAAAGCACTGATCGGGTGATTTGGTCCGTTTGATCACTTTCTGACAAGTGGGGCCGGATTGTAAGGAGCTTAATTGGACAAAAATTAGCACACACACCCCTAGACATTTACAAAAAACGCAATCAGACCCCGCCCTTGACAACCGCGAAGCACTGGCCCTGTCGTCTGGTACGCACGGCGACGCCCTTGTCGGCGTCGAAGACAGCTACGGCCGCGGCGAATGACGAGGAGGCAGCTGGGGTGCGCGCGTTTCCGAGGCGTTGGCCTGCCGGTGCTGCAGCAATGGTGGCGGTCGAGTCGGCGTCATGGAGCACGCGCCGGGAGCCGAGGCAGAGGAGCAACACCCTCCTCCGACGTGGTCAAGGATGGGGGCGGAGGGGGAGCAGGCGACGAGCTGAGTCCACCTGCTGGACAAGTTGTTCCCGTCGCCCTCCTCCACGAAGGAGGACGAGCTCGAACCAGAGGCTCCTCCGGCACCGTCCACGTTAGAAGCTCGGGTAGGAGCAGTGCACGGCGGCTCACGGCGTCCGCGCCATGGAGAGAGGGCGGCGGGCGGGCTTCCGGCGGCGGCAGCGGGAGCCGGCGCTGGCAGCGCGGTCGGCTGCGAGGGTGCGCGGTGGCTGCCTCCTCCCGATTGGAGAATGCGAAGCGAGGCGGCCGGCGGCGGGAGAGGCATTGCGGTTGTTCCTGCTGCGAGGGCGGCGGCAGCGGGAGCCGCCGGCGGCGAGGGGCATAGCACGGCGAGCGCGGCGAAGAAGGGCTTGAGGTCGGAGCAGAGGAGCGCAGTGGATCGGGAGCAGGAGTTGATTGCTTTTTATTTTTAGATCTAGGGGGCTGTATGTAATATTTTTGCTAAGACACCTCCTTACAATCTGGCCCCACTTGTCAGAAAGTGATCAGACAAGCCAAATCGCCCGATCAGTGCTTTCTGCAAAGAGTTTAGTGAAATCACAGTGTTTTTTGCAACGGATTAACGACTTGGTGGTTTTCCATAAATCTAGCCGCAAATATGGTAGTTTTGTGCAGTTGACTCCTACAGAAGAGTGAAACCAAAACAAACTCCAACAAACAGGGACAAGCCATCTGCTCGGAGTTACATCCAACCATGACACCATACAGAAGGAGCTCCAAAGCAGCACTTGGAACTACAATAGAAGCTCTTTTTCAAGCAGCCTCAACACAAAGCCAATACGCCTGATCATCGACCTCCAGCCTCTACCACCACAGAGGAATTCAGAAGCAACATTACACCACCAGTAAGGCCAACTCAACGAACAGAAACTGAAATTCAAGTCATAGTCAGCATTATGACGCCATATTTCCTAGACATGACACCAACATAGGTACTGGCAAAAGACAGTACGAGCCAGCGGACCATGACAACTATATATTCCATCCGTTCTCAAGTATAAGTCTTTATAAAGATTTCACTATGGACTACATACGAAGCAAAATGAGTGAATCTACACTCTAAAATGCATCTATCGTAACTCCTATTTTTCCACCGTCAGATTAAGGTGGATGGACGGCTCCTAAAATCGCCAATCACCGTAACAGTTGTAATATTACTATTACATGCAAATGCACACTTATCTCAACAGAAATACAATTACAGTACAGGACGGGTGCACACAAATCAAACAAAGCATGGATGCACGTGCTCATCTGAGATCATCATTTGCAAAAACACAAGTGCATATTCACTACTCCATCCGTGCAAAACACAAGTGCATCTTTGAATGGCTATTTGTTTTCTCTTTGCTAGTCTGCCCCTTCTTCTTGCTCTTTAAGGAAGCAGCCTCATTTTGAGCCATGGTGGCTGCAGCGACCTACTTTGAATTTTCTCCCTAGACTTGCTCCGAGAGCTTGAACTTGCGAGCAGTCTTAATTTTTGATCTTGGTTACATCTATCGCAGATGTGGCATTACCTGTAACTATGTATGTATTTTCCAAGGTGATGACGATAATAGCATGCGGATCAAGACATTGTTGATTCTTGTGTGCTCTGATTTAAAAAACATGCTTAGTATCCCCTGAGTCTGCCTTAGCCTAAATATATGAGCTAGCATAAATGTTTGATATGCATGGGGAACTAAGTAAGCAAGTATGATTTTATATATTTGGGTGGTAATTTATTTACCTATAGTTGGCTATCGGCAAATGCACATGTGATTGACATAGACTGTTAAGGTAAGGGGTTGCTCCTCTAGGATGTATTGACATCCTTCATTAAGTAAACTAGATGATACCCCGCGCGTTGCTGCGTATAATAATCAATTGATTCGTACACATGTGCAACCTAACAAAACTAACAAATGTATTTTCTTACAATTTCTGCCAACAATAACTGACAATTAAATAGACTTCCTGCAAACAAAAAACAACTAAAATGGACTTGCTAATAGAGTTAGAGAAATGGACTTGCTAATAGGTTGTTTTGCTTCATTGGGAAATAAACTCCGCCCTTTTCTATCCACTTTTTTGATGAAGTTATCTGCGCCTTGTATTCGGCTAAATAAGTAGAATAATTCTTACCATCGCTAAACTTTAAAGAGTTTCGTTGTACTATGAAGGAAGCTAACGCTGGGAAGTTACCAAAGTAAGGTAGTGCTTTGATTAAAATGAAGCAATCAAGTAAAACGTGTGAACACAAATTGCAAGTAAATGGTTATGTGATAAGAGAAGTAGACAGAATAACAAATAGTTTCTCTATTTAACGCCCTTTACTTTAACAAAGTTGAAGGGCAAGGTATAATCTTTCAACGTAGCACATGAAAACTGTGATAATGTGTCCATAGTTGAAATCTGCAGTAGCGACCAAATGAGATTATGCTAGAGTACTAATCAAACTATTCAAATATCTCCGTTTCAAAAAAACTGTTCATATAAATGTATGACAGAAACCAAGTAAAGTTACATTATTATACATAGACATTGTCCAAATATGTTGACTCTTGCCAAAAGAACAAAATCATTGACCTTCGGTGTGATTTGACTTGTGTATTCTGTATCATAGACATTATACCTAAATTGAGGTACTTCAAAACAGGTTACATGAGAGGATAATATCATATAGTTCTCTCACCAATTGCCAGGCAACTGGAAGCATGGTTGAAACCATTTGATGCTGCTATCCGTAGAAGAAATAAAGTGAACCGGGCCAATCAACTCACGCATGCTTATACCGTAAAAAATGCTTAGTTCAGTCAGTTTAATTTAGAACTAAGCAAAGGATTTAACAAAATGTACCTAGACTCCATTTCAAAAAAGAAGTAACTAGCTACATAGATGATCGAACAGGGAGGGTGGGGAATGCTATTGTATGCATGGACAGGGTGCCAACAAACCCGTCTGAGCCACCTGCAAGAAATTTCGTGTCGTCAGATACTTGTCTATTACTGGGAGCTTCAACATACAATAAAGCAAGAACCACCAAATCATCTTAGGTCCTCACCATCAGCAGAAAATCGTCTGGCACTTGCGGCAGGTGGGGTCTGACCAAATCTGAAAATAAGCTTGCCATCCATCACATTTCGGTTTCACAATTTTTGACTGTAATAGATAGAAGCCATGAGAAGTATATTTCTATGCTCTCTAAATAAGTATGGAGAATGGTGATATGATAACTCAGCGTTGAAAATAAAATTGAGATATGGGATCTTGCGCTCTCTAAATAAGTATGGAGACTAACGGAATGTGTGTATGATAACTCAGTATCAAAAATAAAATTCAGATATGGGAGCTTGGTGCTCTGTAAAAATAAGCAAGGAGACTAACAGAATGTGCGTATGATAACTTAGTATCAAAAATAAAATCCAGACATGGGAGCTTGATGCTCTGTAAAAATAAGCAAGGAGACTAACAGAATGTGCGTATGATAACTTAGTATCAAAAATAAAATCCAGACATGGGAGCTTGATGCTCTGTAAAAATAAGCAAGGAGACTAACAGAATGTGCATAAAAAGAACATACTATTTGCAGGATCTTTTTTATGGCTTAGTCATAAGTGCCTGAATTAAGAATGTGATCGATGTGCTTGTGCATCAGATGCAAAATCAAAAGATTGCACATATATAGTTCCACCTCACATACCTGAATCCTGAAGAGATAGATGTGCGATATCCCTGTTGCCCTGCAGGTAGTCCTTTCTTCCAAGGTAAACGATCAAGTCCTCCGTACTGCATCGCTGTTTTGTTAGAACCTGATGAGACAAATGGTACACTCTCACTGTTACACGGTCTTCACAGAGTCTAAAATGAAAGCATTCTGAATTTTTTATCGTCAATGTCCTCGCCACTCACATGTGTATACTATTATCTCTGGTTCACATACTTGACAATCTGATCCATGCCTCATACCACATAACAAATACACATTCACATACTGAAAAGAAGAGAATCAAATAAAGAAGGTGAGGAAGGAAGAGCCTGGACTGAAGGCGTGCCTCTTGATTCTCAACGGTGCGCCTCCTAGGGCGTGGTCAGTGGCAGTGGACAGCGCCCTTTCCCATGGCGTTCCCGAGCGGCGGACGACAACTGGCATGGGCGGAGACCCCTTCCTCTCCGCCCAAGGGTTGCAGTTCAGCAACGGGGGCTGTCAGCCTGTCGAGAAGCCACGCTGCGTTGAACGACAGGAAGAGCACATCGGCAACAACATCAGTCCACTGGGCACTGATTCCCCCGGTGGAGGCGTGTGCTTGTGGACGGGCGGCGGCCGATTTGGCGTGGGCTTGAGAGCATGGAGGCGGCGTCTCGCATTGGTGGCAGATTTGGATGGGCAAACCAAGAAGATAGAGCAGCGGATGCAGAATTGAATGGAATTCTTGCAGCACATAGAGGGATGCAGGGTTGTGAAATTAGGAGGATTCAAAACACAAAGGGGAAGCAGAAAATCAGAGGCGAATTGGCGTGTGTGGGATGAAGATGGAAGTGCGTACATTTATTTGAACGCAAACGCGGCGACGGCTGAGTTCCACAATTGTAGGGTAACTGACGGCGAGTTACTTAGAGGAGATGGATGCAGCGACGTCGTTTCGTGTCCGTCGTAATGCCGGCGATGAGATAGTGGCGGCAATAAGAGCGACCGTAGGGAAGACGAACTAATAATTGAGTTTAGTGCGCTCGTGGAGGCGAAAGGGCTCGAGGCGGCTAACGCCCGTGGCTCATGGGAGCATCGATCGACGAAGGGCTAGCGTTCGCTTGGTTATATTTTTTTAGGCATTTCGCTTGGCAATAAGTGACGCAGCAGCTTCCCCTCAAAGAAAAAGTAAAAAAAGCACAACAGCATGTCATGGCATGGGCTATGTTTTTTTATTTGGGCTGGATCGTTCAATGAAGCCGACTGCAGCCCACGTACCAAAGCTTGGCCAGGACGGCCGAAGTTCATACAGTGAATGGGCGGAAAGAAATCGAGTCGGGCCTTCCCAGCGTGCGTGGAGCGGGTAACAGGGAAAACAGATGCTCGTGAGGCCACGTTGTGGTGGGTCTCTTAGCCAGTAACTGAAATCTTATGTGGCAGGCCTGTTGCAGTGGTTGGTCCCGTACATAAGTCACTAACAGAATGCTGATGTGGCAGGTTTGATGAGGTGGATAAGCTGCATGTTAAAAGAAATAACATAACGGGGATGAACTATTTAGGTATTATAGATTATAAATTAATGTGTGCTTCATGACATTTATACAGTTTTATTCATAAAGGGGAGATAAGGCCAATTGCTCAAGATTTCAATATAAATATCTTATAATAATGTTAGACAGATGTGTAATTAAGTCCTTGAATTGTGCATGCGTTGTAATCTGACAACAGCGTTAGATGATGTGTAACTAAGTACTGGATATATGCATCAGTACTAGTTTAGCACTCGATATGAAATATGCAGTAGCATATAAGACCAACCAAGCATTGAATTCATTAATTATCATGATCATCTCACGAAACTGAATATAGGTGTGATTTTCTCCTGCCATTCACATGTATAAATATAGAAGCCAAGAAATGTCCACATATTTTGAGAATTCAGGCCAGATGAGTTTCATAAGACAACATTGTATTATCGTAAATCATGGGGGAAGAAACAAGTACCTTGAGGATTGAGAGGTATCAGGCTAGATATTGCTTTGGTGCAATCGTATAGAAGAGGCGGAGGATCGACAAGTGGAGCAAACTCAAGCTATGCTATTTGAGCATTACACCTCTCTTGATGAATTCTACAAGTTTGTCGGCTTACTACCCTCCTATAGACTGCATTTGTACTGCCTTGAAGGCATGTCTACAGGAGGAGTAGGGGCCTCCGTCGCACCGGTGATAGCTGGACTGTTTCACCAGGCAGACTGCTTTTATAATTCATGGGTTGTTGGGCTTCGGCAATTTGTGATGGCACGCTCAAGATCATGCTATGTGCCCAAAAGAGAAGAGTTTTCACCCAATTCATGACCAGGTAAATTGTCTTGTAGGGTATTAAAATATTTAGCCCTATGCTGCCTTTCTTTCAAATCCTAAGAGCGTGATTCCTTCTATCTTATCGAAGGAGAGGAAAATAACTTAGCAAAATTGAAGTGTAACTCCAATTTGACCTCCTCCAAACCAGAGAGGTCAATCAAAAAATTAAAATGACTCAATCAAAGATCCAATTGATCCCCACGCTTGTATTGCAAATACGCAGTCACAAATAATCCTGCTAAAGTAATAGGAATTAGGCCTAAGACGATTCCAAATGCAAACACTTCAATAATTTACATTTGTTCGAGGGGATAAAAATAGGTATGATCTATCCCTAAATAGTACTCTAAATTATCCACGGATCCCAATGACCAAGAAAGAATTCCTAATTTGTCTGCTACGATAAACATCACCATGAAGCCTGCACCATGATTCCTGATGTTAACTGTGTTAATCTGTTAGTAGTTGTGGAGAAACTAACACTAATTGTGCCAGAAATGTGTTGTGCAGTATGGGATGCGCTAGAGATCTCTCATCTCATCGTTGAGTTGCATGAAATTGAACTAGATGGTAAGGCGCGCTCTGCGCCCACTATAGCTGCGTTTGGCACAGACATATTCATGTGGACTTGAACCATGTTGCATTCGTAAAGAGGGAACCGATAACCACAATCAGGCAGATGAGCGTGACCAAAATACAACGGCCGCTCATGGAGACCTCCTCCACAACCCCGCACCTCAACCCGCAGGCACGCCCAATAGGCACCGGGGTTCGGGAAGCGCCCTCCTGCTAACTATAGCTCAGTATGTAGGCCCACCCGCTAGCAAGGGCGAATCCAGTCATTGACTTGATTCGGCACACATACATTTGAAGAGGACTTTTCATCTCTGATCTCACTCCCAATACCTTCAACCAACAGTAATATCCCCAAACATGGACAAAAATAAGACATCTAAGAATGAGAAGGGATTTGTCTTAATTCTAAATAACCAACAAAGACCATATGTGTCATGCAAAAATATTAAATCACTGTGTACTTATCTCAATTCCAACCGGCAAGCTACTACGAAAACCAGTAATTGCAATGAAATTATGTGTAGAAACAAGCTTCATACTTTTTAAACATAGAATTTTCCCTTGTTTGTGTATTATCATGCCTCTAATATCTTCTTATCTTGACCTTTGCAATAAAAAATAAATCTAACCTTAACTTCATGATGGTAGACATCTGTAGGTTTGAGCATCACCTTTTAGCAGGATAATGGTAGACATCTGTAGGTTTGAGCATCACATTTCGCTTCTTTCAAATACTTGGTTAACATTTTTCAAATACAAGTTTAACATTTTAATACATGGTCAACATTTTTGTATATACATTTAACATTTTTCAAATGCTTGATTAAAATTTATGATATACTTGTTTAACATTTTTTCAAATACTTGGACTAAATTTTTTAAATACATGTTCAACTTTACACACACATTATATATTTTTTGTAGACATTTTCCGTATACATGAGAAATATTTTCTTTGTACTTATTTAATATTTTTTCAAATGCTTGGTTAACATTCTTTTCAAAACAATTATGTAAATGTTTTCAAATATAATTATTTAGAATATTTTCAAGCATAAACAAAATTAAAATAAAAAACAAAAAATGTGGAAAAAAACGAGGTTGTGCCCCTACCCTCGTGCGCGTGTTTGAGCCGCCCATCTAGCATTGGTCAAAACACGAGGCAATCCTACACATTTAACATTCATCGAACCTTTTTTGCACCTTTTTAGTGATCTTTTTGAATCCATGAACGCTTGGGCCGGCCCAACAGGCGCCTGATGGGTGCAATGACGTCGCCTAGTGCTGGCAATGCCTAAGAGTTTTTTTTAGTTAACTTATTTTTCTCCTTTTTTAACTTTATCTTCCTTTTAGAAACCTGCTTAAAATTTTTGAAATATTTTTTGGAATACCAAAAAATGTTTCAGTTTTAAAATATTGTGTGAAAAAACCTGGGTCCGTTTAGTGGAGGTGAAAAAAAGTGCTTCGAGACTTGTCCTATGGTCGGCTACGGCCGGCCGCGACGGCGCCAGCGCCCGAGGGAGCCGGTTTTCTTCTTGGAGACGTCGGTCGGTCGGGTCTGCCCTACGCCCCTACCTCTTCCCACCTCACCGCTACTCGTTTGAAAACCATAACTGTGGTGGGCGGCGACAACACTCTGTGCGTCGTGTCTTTCTTGAAGGTGTCATCGTCAGAGCATTGTGGTGGTGGGCACCATGTGGTCTCGTTTGCAGCTGCTGATGGCGCGCCCTTCTCCCTCTAGCGGCATCTGCTTCAGCGGAAACCCTAGATCTGGGTGTCCCCGATCGACTGATGACGGGGACTTTAGTGTTGTTCTCTTTCTTGGGGGCATTATTTTGGAGTAGGTACTAACTAAAGGGGCCAATAGGTGGAACAGTGTTGTATCTACCGCATCGAAGACGACGGGTCTCGACGGCCTGGCATAGTGGAGTCTTGGCATTGGACTCAGGTTGATGGACACGCGTAGGCTGGTGGCGTTATCTGACGTTGTGGCTGGCCGGTGGCGGTTGGGCCGGACAAGGTCAATAGGTTGATCACTCCTGCAGATGTGAAGGTGGAAGATGGCGGCGGCGGATCCAGAGCATGCGCATGATGCGGATCGGCCAGAATGGGTAGTGTGCTCTCTGCCTGACGTCGAGTAGCTGCATGAGACCACCAGATTAGATAGTGCGCATTAATGCGGTTCGGGCACATTATTAAGATTGTAGGTGTTCGACTTTGTTTGTCAGATAGGTGGCTTCGGATTGATCCATATATTTATGTTGCCAGACTTTGTTGAATAATAATAAAGATGTTCTACATCGATTGATGCAAATACTGGGGTTATCCTCCTTTTTTGAAGAAAACAATTTTGAGTTCAAATCAGATTCCATTGAGTTTTTTTAGGGAAGAGACCGTTCTATTAGCAATTTGCCAATTTGACCGAATGCACCGGATTAATAGCAGAGAAAACAAACAAGTTTTTTATAGGGGAGAGAAAACAAACATGTTTTTTAGACAAAGAAAACGAACAAATGAAAGAACATTTTTGTCCACGCCAATTTGACATTGAAAAGCCAGCTTCCCGGCCCACGAGAGCACGACTGACCCACCCGCAGACGCCCAACCAACCATTCCAGAGCCCTAGCCCATCCGACGGCCGCCGCCATGGGTGAGCGCCTCCTTCTATCAGCTCCTCTCCCTGTCCCCCGCCATCTTGCCGGTTTTTGACGGATTCGTGGTTCGCAGGCGCCTACAGGTTCGTGTAGGAGCTATGGAGGAGGAAGTAGGCTTGGATTACCTCTCGGATCCCACCCTCCTCGTGTTTGTTCTTGATGCGACTATCGTTATTCGTCTGTATTTTTTGCTCTGTGCGGCTCTGTTCTTGATACTCTAGCGTGTGAAATGTGACAAAATGGATGGCAGTTTGTTTTGGTGGAGATCTGCACTTGTGCGCCTTAGAGCATCTCCAACCGTTGGCCTCAGGAGGCGCTAAAAATCGCCGTCCGGGGACATGCCGGCGCTAACCGCGTGCTGGGGGCGTGATGCTCCTCAGTCGCCGCGCCCACGTTTTTTAAACAAAATCTGGCATAAACAAGACACAAATTCAACCAAACTTCGGCGAGTTCATAACATATTTAAAATATTTTACAAAAGAAGAAAAAAAACTCTACTAGACCTGCCGTCGCCCTCGCCGCCCGGCGCCCTTGAAGCTCTACATGCCGAGGAGCCTGTAGAACTTCGTGTAGCCGCCGCGTCCTCGTCCTCGTCGTCGCCTCCTCCGCGGCCGTCGTCCCTGCTGCTCCCCTGCCCAGGGTCGCCGACGCACGGCGGGTTGGACAAACCGGGGGCATCCTCGTACTCATCGCTGTCGAGGATCACCACGCCGTTCTCGTCCTCGCGCCCACGCTGGCGGGCGGCTATCTCCTCCAGGGCTCGGCGCTGCCGGACCATCTCGTCACGGAGGTAGTCGTCCCGCACCCACTTTAGGGCGTCCTTGTCGGAGAAGCCGCGCCGGACTATGGCCTCGTACTTCGCGGGGAGGCCGGGCTCCACCTCCGGCCTGACGAGCCGGGTAGAGGTGGGGGAGGGCTCGGTGATGCGGACGCCGGAGCTGCGGGTGCACTGGCTGATCGGCACGTCCTGGGGCTCCGGCTTGACGGGAAGGAGGGAGGGAGAGCCGGACGAGCGGTCGGACGAGGAGGAGGACCCCGGGTCCATGCGTCTCGGCGTCCACGAGCTCCCACGCCGGCGGAAGGAGGGGGAGCGGGGTACTCCAGCCTGGGCGTGTTGCCGCCCTCGATGTACTTGAGGACGGCCTTCAGCGTGCGGCCGGGCTCGCCCCACCATCGGCGGCGGCCGTCGGAGTTGAGCCTTCCGGAGGGCACGACGCCGTTGGTGGCCTTGAGCTGCTCGGTGTGGCGGCGACGGAAGTACTGCTCCCACATCGGGCTGTCGGGGACGTACCTCGGCCCTTCCCTCGCTGTCTACGACAGAGAGGCACGGATATGGGCGATCTCCGCACGACGCACCGCCCCGGTGGGCGGCGGTGGCACCGGGACCCCCCCGGCGCTGATCCTTCATGCCCCGGGCACCAGCATGTCCGGCGGGACCGGGTAATTGGCCTCATAGAGAAGCCGAGCTTCGTCCTCGTGAAGGGGGCGGCGGCCGAAGCCGTTCGCCGCCGTGCTGTTGCCTGGAAAGCGCTCGGCCATTGGGTGAACTAGAAACGGCGAGAAGAGAGGGATGAACGGGGGCGTCGAGGAACAGGGGCGTCGGCGGTGGAGAGTCTGTGCGTCACCGGTGCGGGAGGGGTCGGCTTAGATAGGCGGCGCTCGCGTGGCCGCTGTGTGTACGCGTGGGGGGCGAGGGACGTGCGTCGTCCCGTCTTCACTGCGCCGCCCGTTAGGCATCAATGGAGGAGGCTGACCGACACGGCAGCGCGCGGCAGCTTTGGCATTGACTCCGCCGCGGGAACCGAGGCGATGAGGACGACGAAGCGACGAAAAGAGCTGAGTCGCTGCCAAGTAGGGCCCGCCGATTTTCGCGCAAAAAACGATTCGGCCGGCGCCCCCAAGCACCTCCCAGCGCACCGGGTTCGGCCTGGGTCCGCCGGCGCCAATTTCGCTCCGAGCCGGCGAAAAAAGGGCCTTTGGGGACGCGACTGGAGATGCTCTTATGATGCTACACACACATGCTTCCTGATATTTAGTCATTTTTATAATTCACCCAAAAAAAGCATGAAAAAGTTCATTGAAACCACATGGGCCATTAGCACCTGATAACAATTTTCATTTGTGGGAACTTTTTAAACAACATAGCTCATACAGACGTTTTGCAAATTAAATTAGTATGATCAATCATTGTAGCAACATGGAGACGATTGGGTGCAATCTTCATGCAATCCGCTACCAAAAATTACAAAAACTTCCAAAACAAATGTACGACATATAACTCTGGACTTGTTCCGTCTGTGATTAAAATCGAAGTTTAAACACAGCCTCTGTTATGAGTGAGGGAAAAGTGAGTTCTGACAGGATTTTCAGGATAATCCCTGATGATATTTGTCTTACTCCTCCACAGGTTGTATTTAGACTTAATTTTTCAAAGATTCTAGATTTTCTCATGGCTTCTGGTAGTGGATTAACTCACTACATATATCTCGCCAAGTGAAATAGTATTAGAAAAAGGCTAGAAGTCTTATTACTGAGAAGAAAAGTAGATAACTCGTTTGATACTTCTTTTCTTGTGATTAATAATATCAAGTTTGTTCATCATTGTAGCTTCACAAGCCTATTGAGGAGACCAAGGAAGATATATACCCAAGGAGGATGCACTCCCAGAACTTGCCTGCCAAGATATGCATGGTAATGAAATCTTTCAGTAACCCCAAAAAGAACAATTTGAAGGGGCTTGAGCCTTACACACACAAGATTGGGTTGCCTGAATCACGAGCCTTATGCACTGTGTTACGATCACCTCATATTGATAAGAAATCCAGCGAGCAGTTCTCGACATATGTGAATAAGGTATTTGTGGTTAAAAAGGCAGAGACACGTGAATTGGCCAGGAAGTTCTTTTGGTTGAAACGGCTTCGTGTATCGGGGGCTCAATATGAAATCAATATTAGTTTGAAGACCCGCTTGGATAAAATGATTGGCTGCAGCAAAGGTGGTGACCTTCTTCGACAGTGGTTCTAAACCAAAACAGGAGGCAAGCATGGGAAAAAGGAGGTAATAACAAGATAATGAAATGTTTCTCTTGGGCAATTGAATTATCTCTTAATTGGAATAAATCATAGGTTGGTTAACCGATGAATTAATTGGTTTTTGCTTGTTGGCTGATTTCTTGTGTTGCAGGTACTAGGCTTAAGGTGATCCGAGCCGGAGGTTACAAACTATCCAACTTTTGTGGATCTTAATTTCTGATCCTGGTTATATCTATCATGGATGCAACCATGTATATATTCTGGAGATGATGCTGATCAATAATGTGGATTCAAGACATCATTGATTCTTGTGTAATCTGATTATAATAACATGCTACTATCCTCTTAATCTGGTTTAGCCAGAATATATGAGCTAAAATGAATGTGTGAATGCATGGGAAATTAAGTAACAGAATCTGACTACTATATGTGGGTGAGAATTGATTCACCCATAGTTGGCTAATGGCAATTGCATATGTGATTGACAGTCTGCTATGGTAAGTAGTTGATGTATTGTATGCTTGAGCACTTCTTTGTGTGGTCCATGTCATTTATGTAGTCTTGTTCATAGTGTAGAGATAAGGCTGATAACAATGTTACATACTGGATGTATCAGCCGTTTGAGCCACAGTTAATATGGGACGGACGGGGTACATCTGTAATTCTAGTATATCACTTGGTATTAAATATGGAGCAACATAAAAGGCCAACCAAGCAGTGCGATTTGCTCCAGTCATTCACACATGAGAATTCGGGCCAGGTGAGTGCATCGAGCATGGGGATTTGGGGGTGGGGGAGGGGGGGGGGGGGGGGGGTGGACAAGAACCTTTAGGCTTGAGAGGTATCAGGACAAACATTGCTTTGTTGCAACGACGGCCAAAATTTAGTTAGGCTATTTGCACATTACAGGTCAAATGATGAATGCTACAAATCTGTTGGCCTCCAAGTGTTCGACTAGTTGGTCGCGGACACTTTTGTCATAGCTTAGTGAAGAGGTTCTCGGCTATCTCCTCTGCTCTTCGACTCTGCTTCAGAGTTGAGGCCTGAGACAGTATGAGTTGACCACCAACAACCAGAAACAAGATAAAAGCCGGGGATTACAGAAGCTAGTCACCACAATGAATCAGCCTTTCACTACTTCAGTCAGTCTTTCTACCTAGACTCTTGCAATAAAAAAAAGTCTTTCTACCTAGAAATCTGGCACTCGGAGCGACCTGGACCAGAGAAACATCAGCAATGGAAAATTGTATATTACTATAACATTCAAATGTGATATAGAAAAGTTCAATGTATGTGCATTTCTTTCGCCCATGAATACAATTTCAGTACAGGACGGGTCCACATAACACAAGTGTATACTCCCTCTGTTTTTATTTACTCCGCATATTAGTTTTGGACAAAGTTTATAGACAAAAATTTTAACATATACAATAACAAATCAATACCATTAGATTCATTGTTGAATGTTCTTCCACATCATAGAGATTTGTTATGCTAAATATTTATATTCTTTTCGTATAAATTTGGTCAAACTTTACAAAGTTTGACTTCAGTCAACTCTAATATCCGGAGTAAATAAAAACGGAGGGAGTATTTACTAAACCAACCTCTTACAAGAACTATAAGAGGCCAGTGCCACATATCAAATATTCTGCATGGTGGTACATGAAGGATGCATAACATTCAGCTAAGAAATGAGTTCCTCACGCTTTGAAGCCGCTACAAACTGATCCTCGGTCAAATAAGGCACACAAATCAACACTACAAGCTAAGTATGCAAACGTTATCATCAATTTGTGTGAACCAGAACTTTTAGAGTTGCTAAGATAACCTCAATTTAACAGGCTTACAACATATCTCTGCAATGAACCTCCCAACTCAATTTCAGCCTTGTGAAGCATCAAGACCTGACCTTATGATTCTCTTTGTTGAGAACTTCAGACCGAATCATGCCTGCTGAGTTTCAAGAAATCAGCCATTTTCCACAAAGACATGACATATCAAATGTCAGACCTCAAAACTAGAGGCCATCATGAACAAAAATGCAACATTTATTATTTCTAGCACACTGAAGGGAAGCAACAAAATTTACAAGAGATTCGGATTTCCTGAACCTTTGTACCTTTGTCCAAACGGCAGTGTGACTAAATAAATGTGGACACAGAGAGGACGGGTTTTTATGTTCGTGCCTGGACCATGTCAGCACCGATCTGAGTCTTCCTCATGTGTCATGTGTGAATAGTCGCGCAACTGCATCATCGAAGATGTTGCCTACTTTCAGTTCTTATCGCGGCCCATGCAACACCGCACCGGTAACAACGACTCCTCCAAGAGCTCCAGCGGCTGACACATCATGCGTGTGAATGTTGTAGCATTACCCTTAACCATCTTTGCATTACAGAGAACTAATAATATTGGAGAAAGGGATAAACAGTGTCTAGTTACCTGCTGCTATCTTCTGAATCTCGCTTGGCGAATATATGAGCTAGCATGGACGTGTAATATTCATGAGAAATTAAACAACCTACTCTGATTATCTATATGTGGGTGAAAATTGATTTCCATATAATTGGCTAATGGAAAATAAATATGGGATTGACACAGACTGCTAAGGTAAGTGATATTAACATAAGCTTGATTAAGTAGAGATAAGGAATCCTGGAGAGAAAGTAAGTAGAGATAAGGCTGATTGACACAAGCTTCATTAAGTACGTCCTTGCGTAATCCATGGCATTCATATAGTCTTATTCATAACAGGGAGAGAAGGCTGATTGACATGATTTTGTTGAACACATTGTAACGTAGATAGTATATTACATGTGTGTGCGCATCTAGACTAGGTAGTTAGGCGCGTGATCTTATCTCTATCTTCTGTAACCATATCTAGCCTTACCTCTACTTTCTTTCTCTCCAAGATTGTAATCTCAACATCCTCAACAGTGTGCGCTATCCCGCGTCCCCTCACATCGAGGTTAAGACGCTTAAGCCAATCTCCATAGATTTCATTATGAATATCTGATAACAATGTTAGACCGATGTATAATTAAGTCCTAGAAACATGTGTGTGTCGTAATCTGACCATAATGTTAGATCAATGTGTAAATAAGTTTTGGATGTATGCATATGTCTCTGTCTGAAGTCTGAAATTTCTCTTATTTTCCCATCAAATGGACGTCTAGTATATCACTGGGTACTCCCTCCGTTCCATAATTTGAACCAAAGCCACGACAATAATTATGGAACAGAGGGAGTATTAAATACAGAGTAGCATATGAAACACAAGTATATAACTAGTTCTCTCATTTTCTTTCATGTTAAATAGACACACTAGTATATCACTGGGTATAAAACACAAGACCAACCAAGCATTGAAATGCATGCATGTACACAGATCATGATGTTCATCAATTATCATGATCGTATCATGAACATTGAGTATAGGTGCAATCTGATCCATTCACTCACATTTATAAATATACAAGCCAACAAATGTATACACACTTTGAGAATAAGTCCTAGTGCAGTTCAATAAGGCACCACTATATCAGTTCAAGGACCTTGAGGCTTGGTAGGTATCATGAGAAATATTGCTTTATTACAATTGAATAGAGGGTGTCAGAGATACATAAATCAAGTGAAGTCGGTCTCTTCAAAATGTGACATCTCTAGCTTTGTCAATAATTACTTAATGGCATGTTAACTCCTTTTGTATGTAAACCATGTTTTCAAATAAGTGTATATTACCACCATTAACTATAGTGCGAGCTGCCACTAAAACAAGTATCACAGGAGTTTAATTTTGACCGTGAAGTCAATTATATACCACTTAGAGGACACCCCTAAATTCGAATCACAATTTGCTTTATCTGTCTACTCACATTGAGGTGGTTTTGCGTGACGTGATGATTAGATGTTAATTATTCCATACGCACAATAGTAGAGAGTGTACTCGTCGATACTTCCTAGAAAAACTTAAGCACATACATTGTGAGGCTCCACTTGATGCATTAACAAAACCTCTTTGTTGAAAAAATTGAGTGAGGCGCTTTTTTCGTTGAGAAGAAACAAGATTTCAGTTAACCAAACAAATAACAAGACCATAATGGAAATACATCTTTCTCCGCAGTTGAGCAAAGACTCTTATAAAACTAACCTTGAAGAGCGAACCAAGAATTAGATTACACATGTATTAGAACATCTCTATGTGGAACAAAACAGATGCCACTCTTGAGAAAAAAAGTGTGCGTCTTTTTTAGGTTCTAAGACTAATATAGCCACTGATACTATATCATCTTAAAACAATTTAAGTTTAAAAATTATTATCCAGGCATCCTGGATAACCTTGGCTACTACACACAACTTGGTAAATAGAAGATGCAGGTTAAATAATCTGAGCCATCATTGGAAAAAAAATTCCAAGTTAATCAGTTAACTATTTCGATCCAGTTCATGGTACTCTCCATGTAGCTTATTGCTATATCATTCCAGCAATGGCATCCTTGGCCATTTGATGACCCTTTGTGCCAGGAACCATAAGGTTTTAGCTTCCCAAAGATGGTACGGTGGATTTAGGCTTCAGTCATGAAGCAGTTTTTTGTTGGGCCACCAAAGTTGGAGACTCGTCACACATCTTATTCTTCGTGTAAATTTCTGTAGCCCATGCCTCAAATCTAGGGAGCAATTGTCAACACATGTGAAGAAACTATTTGTGGTTAAAAAGGCAGAGACGCATGACTGGGCAAGAAGTTCTTTTGGTTAAAACGGCTTCGTGTATTGGGGGCTGAGATGAAACCAATATTAATTTCAAGACCTGATTGGTTAAAATGATTGGCTGCGGAAAAGGTTGTGGCCTACTTTGGCAGTAGTTCAAAGCCAAAACAAGAGTCAAGCTTAGAAAAAAGGTGGTATTTAACTAAATGGTTGTCTTGGGCGATTGAAGTGCCCCTTGATTGGAAACAAATCATAGGCTAGTAATTGGGTTCTGCTTCCTGGTTGCTTCTTGTGTTGGAGTTACTAGACATAATTCAGGTGATTTGAGCCTAAGGTTAATTCATACACAAGTTATCCAACTTCTTTGTATCTTAATTTCCGATGGTAGTTATATTTATTGCAGACGTAACATTATCCCTAGCCCATGTTTGCATTTCAGAGATGATGACGATAATAATATGTGGATTTAGACATTGTTGATACTTGTATGATCTCATTATAATAACATGCTACTATCTTGTTCATCTGCCTTGGCCTAAATATATGAGCTAGCATGAATGTTTGAATATACGGGAAATCATGTAACTGAATCCGATTTTATTTTTTTGCGGGTGAACTGAATCAGATTTTATATGTGTGGGTGAGAATTAATTTACCTATAGTTGGCAACAAATGCATATGGAACTAACATAGATTGTCAAGTTAAGTAGTTGGCCATCCTTGTGTGATCCATGTCATTTAATATGGTCTTATTCAGAACGGAGAGATAAGGATGATTGTTTATGATTTCAATATTAATATCTAATAACAATATTAGGTCGAGGTGTAATTAAGTCCTGGAAGTATGTCCAGCAGGCGTCCTGGATGGGACATCAGGTCTTAGATGTTAGGTTTGGCTGCGATGTCTGTTTGGTATTAGGCCCAGGCTATCTGCGCCCCTTCATCAACTGGATAGGTGTAGCGACAGTTTGTTGCTTAGACGGCAGCTTTAGTCTTACTATTGTATTAATTTGTAAGGTCTTGTGAGAATAATTAATAAAGTGGCCGTATGCATCGCCCAGATGCAGAGGCCGGGGGTCATCCTCCTTTTCTAAAAAAAAGTCCTGGAAGTATGTGTGTGTTGCAATATGACAACAATGTTAGACCAATGTGTAAATGAGTCGTGGGCATGTGCCTCTACACGGAATCTGGATTTTTGCTCATTTTCAATCAAATGGACACACCAGTATTATTACTATATAACTTGATATTAAATATGGATCTAGCATATAAGTGCAACCAAGCATTTAATTCATTAATGATCGTGATAGTCTCGCGGTCAATGAATATACTGTAGGTGTGATTTGTTTTGGCCATTCACATGTATAACTATGCAAGCCAAGACATGTATACATGTTTTGAGGATTCAGGTAAGTCAGGGTTTTATAAGACAGCACTATAGCATATGGAGAGGGGGGGGGGGGCTCGGGAACCTTGAGGCTTGAGAGGTATGCAGACACCTATTGATGTAATGCAATGGCATAGAGGAGGCAGTGGATCAATAACTTTAGCAAGTTTCTGTGAAGCCACTTGGGCATTACAAGTCAAATGGCGAATTATACATGTCTGTGGTCCAATGACCCTCTGGTACACTGTTTTTGTACTGCCTTGAAGATGTGATTAGAGAAGTGGGGTCTATGGCGTGTCAGTGATAGGTCGCATTGTTCTATCATTGTTTTCCCTCGCAGCCTATTTTGTCGTTTCATAGGTTAGTGTGCTTTAGCAAATAATGTAGTCTGCGATGGCATGGTATAGGACTGTACTTGCCGTGTAATCTAACAATTTATCAAATCAGAAGAGTTTTCACCCAATTGACGGTCGTGTAAATTGACCCGTGAGGTATTAAAATATTTCCCCTCTGCTAATTTTCTTGTTGATCAGCTCAGTGGGATAAACACACCATGAAGCCTGCACTGTGCTTCCTGGTGTTTCAACTGTGCCAATCGTGTCAGTAGGAACTCCGAGAATTGATGGAGAAACTGACCATGATTGCGTCAGAAATATGTTGCGGAGTGTGAAACGTGCTAGTGATCTCTCATCTCGTCCTTGATTTGCATGAAATTGAATATCCCGTTTGCGTGAATCTGAGAACGCTTCAATTTTATGACGAATTGTGTTGTGCCAGAATTTTCCCGACATAAAATTCCCACCGGACTCAACTTGGAGCATGTAATATGTTTTCTAATTTTCCTTGGTCAAAAGAAGGCGATTAATAATCCAATGTCTCAGCCTGAATCACGTGTATTAGCACATTGTCCAATTCAAATTCTTGTTCACAATAATCACCATGTGTCTTCTTTAAGAACAGTTCAGTCTTGTTGCATATATCTTCCAAAGCAGCATCAAGCCTTTAGTGCTTGCTTATTATTCTTTAACTTAACAATATCTTAATTAAATTAATTATAGCAACACGTTGGATGAATTCAGTGCCAGCTGCAAGATTTGCTTATGTCATGCATCTATTTCCATGGAAGAACAACTGCCAAACAATGAATCCGTTGGAAGCAGCCGCAAGTATGAACAACCAATGATCGCCTGAAAGTTGTGTCAGTTCAAAAATTGAACAGTTCTGCTTCCATGCAACCCCCCTGCACCCCCCCCCCCCCCCCACCCCCCGTGAACACATCAACGACGAAGATCTCTATACCTCTTCACAACAAAGCGTAGGATGGTCTTTATCAAAAGTACGTTGCCTGCGCCAAGCGATATGTGGCCTGTACGTACCGCCCTGGGCCAGCCCATTTTACATTTTTTCCTTGTTCTGTAAAACCTTCAAAAGGGCGCGCCGGTCCAATTTACACTTTTTTTCATGTTCTGTAAAACCTTCAAAAAATGAGCACCCCATTAGATTCAAACTGGGCACATCTATGCTTACTACAAGGGCAATAACCAACTGGACTACTTCCTTCTTGTGTCTAGTTACCTTCTTTTTTCTTCCTCAAATATAATACTAACCAATGTGTGACATTTTTGGAAATATAATATTTTTTTGGTTAATGATATGAACTATTTTTAAAATTGTGTGGAAGTACCACTTCATAATACAGGGTAGGATGGTCTTTTTTTTTAAATTACGTCGACTGCACGAAGCGCAATGCGCGGCGTGTGTATGTATCGCCTTGGGCCGGCCCATTTTACATTTTTCCCCTCTTCGTATACACTTAGTACAAGCGAGGTAACCAACTAGACTAATTTCTGTTGTGTCTATTTATCATTTTTTTCTCTTTTTCAAATATAACAATAACCAATACGAGCATGTTTTGTATTTTTGTCTGTTTTTCTTTTCTAATTTTATCTTCCTTTTTATTTTCCATTTATTTTCTATTTTAAATTTGCAAATTATTTTTAAATCATGAACTTTTTCTGAGTTCTATGAACTTTTCAAATTCTTGGACATTTTCTTAAATTAGTGAACTTTATTTTCAAACCTGCTCTTTTCAGTTTTAACGAATTTACTTTTAAAGCCCACAATTTTTTATCATGAATATTTTTTCCCAAATTGATGAACTTTTCTCAAATCCGCGAACACTTGGGTCGGCCAAACAGGCGCCTGATGAGAATGATGCGGTCACCTAGTTGGGCCAAGGCCTAAGCTTTTGTTTGTCTTTTCTTTTCTCCTTAATTCATTTATCTCATTTTTGAATTTTTTAGACCTGTTCCAAAAATTTGAATATTGTTTGGAATACCAAAAAATGTTCTTGTTTTCAAATGTTGTTTACAATCTTTTAACAATGTGCTTGTTTTTCTATTTTTTGTTCACAAATTTAAGAAATGTCTGTGTTTAAGAAAAGTAGACACATTTTTTTAAAGTGTGTGGTTTGCAATATGTGTTCAACATATATTGCTGGTATTTTGTTAACACTTTTGGAAAAATTCTCAAGCTTGTAAAATTTTCATACACAATTTGAAATTAAAAAATTATTGACAATTTTTCAGAAATGGTTAGGATATAAGAAAATGTTCGTGTTGGTTGATAATGACGGAAATTGCAAATAACAAAGGTATTCAAAATAGGAAAAACTACATACTCACGGATGCACCCGTTTGGCCTTGTCTAGCACACTTTTCTAAACTGTTGGTTTTTTTGGACTATAGATAAATGGCCTCAACTTCTTGCAGCGGCTTGACACGGACATATGAGGCGTTTGAACGAATTCTGACATCGTATGCGAGTTGCGGCGTGTCCTGTCATTTATAGACCATTTTCACGGAGAAAACTCATGAAACTACAAGAATTGTCAAAAAAACTGAAAAAATTGGCATGATGCCTTGAATTGGTCACAGAAACTAGTGGTAAAAATTGGGGTCATTTGACGGATGTCAAAACAATGTGCTTTCAAAAGGGCCCTTCTGGCCTATTTGAACACCATTCGTCGAAGATGATCTAGTTTTAAACATTTTTGAGACAACCCCAACTTCTGCAATCATGTGGGCATGCCCATGGTAGGCATCCTTGAACAATTTTTGACACCATATGCAAGTTGCGACACATCAGGCCATTTATCGGCCTTTTTATTGAGAAAACTCCATAAAAATGCAAAATTTATCGAAAACCAAAACAACTTGGCATGATGCCTTTAATTGTTCATACAAGGCCATGGAAAAAATTGTAGCCATTTTAAGGATGTCAGAAAACAATGTACTCTCGGGCGGAGCTTTCTGGTCTATCCGAACACCCTTTTGTTGAACAGGATCTATGTTTGTACATCCTTCAAATAACGCCAACTTTTGCAAGGTGGACATGCCCATAGTAGGCATTCATGTCAGATTTGAACTATTTTCGACACTATATGTAAGTTGCGACTGGTCCGACCATTATTAGACTTTTTTTACCGAGAAAATTCCAGATTTGTCGAAAACCAAAACAACTTGGCATGGTGCCTTTAATTGGCCATATAAGATCCTGTAAAAAAATTGGGGTCATTTGACGGATCTCCAAAAAAACGTGCTCTCAAACGGAGCTTTCTGGGGTACTCGAACACCCTCCATCGAACACTCTCCGTCGAACATGGCCTTCTAGCTTACTCAAACCTGTAGGCAGCACACTGTGTCGTTCATGGTTTTAGTCCCATCTCGCCTGGTTACACGGAAGGAGGCAGAAATCTTGACAATATAATAGGGCAGCATGGTTACACGGTTGACGGTCAACCCGGCAATCCGCCCCATGGGTGCCTGAGCTCATGGGCACCCGCCCCGAATGGGTAGGATATGGGTCACCATTTTCACCCTAAATAACGTAGCAACAATGCAATATTTCAGCCTATTGAACCTCCAAAAGCTGAAGGCATGCAACATACAGTCTAAAAAAAGTGCTTGCTACCCTAAAAAAAAGTCTATTGCGTGCATGTCACTGAATTGATTGATCACAGGAGCAGGTTGTTTAGTACCACCTCGCTTGTTCTAGCGTCTAGTAGGTGGGGCTCTACTATATAAAGGAGACTAGGGGGTGTCAAGAGGAAATACGTCAACCATGGCATGCATTGAACGAGTAAAAAGAAAACATAATAGAATGGCAGACCCGATGGGTGCCCGAGTTGATCGGGTTACTCAATGGGTTCGGGCATGGGTCACCCATGGGTACGGTCCTAGGC